>NC_092162.1:62670654-62833154 GCF_045791955.1 Oncorhynchus clarkii lewisi
CCACCTCAAAAGAAACCTCAAGTCATAGAAAGGGAATGAATAGAGTGGTCACGCTTCTGAAAACAGACAGTGCTCACCCCCAGTGTAGGACCAAGGAGAGCAGGGGAGAGCTAGAGGGGAACCAACACTGTGTAGGACCAAGGAGAGCAGGGGAGAGCTAGAGGGGAACCAACACTGTGCTCTGACGGAGGTGTCAAACTACCAAACAAACACATAGGCCAAGGCTACAGCATGTCATGACATGAGTGGGAGAGACAGCGAGAGAGAGAGAGACGGTGAAGAAAATATAAGAAAATAATTGTGAGATATTTGGAAGAAAACAACAGAAGTCAGGTGGATAAAAGCAGTACTATCATAGATGAAATGTATAGAAAGAGAGGCTGATTCGCGTATAGAGTGAGATTTTCTCTTCCCTTCTCTCTCCCTCTCTGCCACAGGTATTGAGGTATGTGTCTCAGGGGGCGCCAGCGGTTGTGCTGAGAGGTGCAAGGTGCACGTTTGTTCTCCTGTCAGGACCTGCTTGGGGCTGGGGCAGGGAGGGGCCAGGACAATTCTATTGTTCCGACATTCCTCTCCATGAGGGATTGGGCCGGGTGGAGGTAGCTGAGGTGGGTAGGTGTGAGGCTGGGGCGTGAGGGGTTGGGGGATAAGAGGGTGACACGTGTGTGTGTGTGTGTGTGTGTGTGTGTGTGTGTGTGTGTGTGTGTATCCAACTGGGCACACCACGTACGTCATTTCAATGTAGATTTGGGGGTATTATTTGGTTGAGATGTTGATCAATGAGATTTCAACCTTTATTCACCCGCTCAAAACAACATCCAGAAGTTTGTTGAATTCCCAATGTGTTATCACTATGTTTTCAACAATCTAAAACAACATCCAGAAGTTTGTTGAATTCCCAATGTGTTATCACTATGTTTTCAACAATCTAAAAGAACATCCAGAAGTTTGTTGAATTCCCAATGTGTTATCACTATGTTTTCAACAATCTAAAAGAACAACCCAATTCCAATGGAAAAACAATGTCAGATAAAATAAATAAAAAAATATGACCCTACAAATAGTATTATTGGGAGATATGAAGAGACCTGATTGGCCCAGAGTCGTCCGGGTTTGGCCAGGGGAGGCCATCATTATGAAAAATAACTAGTTCTTAACTGACATGCCTAGTTAAATAACGGTTAAATAAAAAAATAAAAAATACTGTGGGGGGGGGGATCTTGGATAGTTGGCCTGGTGGTTGGGAGCTTGTGGCTGGTTTGCGTCCCAGATTCAAGGTGGCTGATTTGCGTCCCAGATTCAACTGGGTGAGGGATCGGTTCATGTGCCCTTGGGCGGGACGCTTGACCCTGGTTGCTCCTGTGGGTTGCTCTAGATGGGAGTGTCTGCTGGATGACTGAATGTAATGTCGAGCAGCTTCACTACAGGTAGACTGTTTTAAAATTCCCAAAAATGTCATCAAAAACAAAGATTTTTGGTTTAGTTGTCTAAATGTGTTATCACTGCGCTTTCAACCATTTAAAAGCACAACAAAGTTCAAATAGGAAAACAATGTCAGATATTTTGTATTTATACACAATGTGTTATCACTGTGATTCAACTAATAGCACAACCAAATGACCGGGATTACAGTTGAGACTACATTAAAGTACATGGTGCAAGTGATCAATGCTGATCAAATTCTCCACAGGTTATTACAGTCATTGTGAAGATCTCCACAGACCTGCGACCTTTGCTTGCTATCTTGAACATGCACACTTTTTAGGATTACATAAGACATTTATAGTCACAGTAGGCTTACCACAAAATGTGGCCATGAACGTGTTACTGATACTTTAGCCTTAACTTTAGGCTATTTAGTGTATTACAAAATGATGGTTGAATTATGTTTGGATAGTTTCATCTGAGCCACTGGCTTAATTCCATTCTTTAACTGTTATTTGTGGTTTAGTTGGAGACGTGAAACCTACATATCATTTGATAACTTGTCGACAAGTCAATAGGGTATATACTGTATTGCCAAAGTGTCATTAAATTGTGTTTGGTTGTCAACGCAACCAAATATCAACATTTGAAGGAGATTGGTTGAGATGGAGACGTGAATCCAGCATATCTATTATTAATTTGTAGACTAACTGGAATTAAAGCAGACTAAGTCAGGGGCTCAGATAGAACTATCCAAGCAGAAGATAAATCTCCTTCAAATGTTGATATTTGGTTGCGTTGACAACCAAACTCAATTCAACATCCAGTTGGTCTACAAATGATTCATTGATATGTTGGATTCACATCTCCATCTCAACCAAGAGGTCAAAGAATAGGACTAAATCAAATCAAATGTAACTTTAAATGCAGTTTGATTTGATTTAGTCACGTTCTTTAACTTTGATTATTTGATTCTTGGTTGAGATGGAGACATGACTCCAACATACAATACATGAACAAAACTATGTGGACACCTGCTTGTCGAAAATCTCATTCCATAATCATGGGCATTAATATGGAGTTGGTCCCCCCATTGCATCTATAACATTCTCCACTCTTCTGGGAAGGCTTTCCACTAGATGATGGAACATTGTTGCCATTCAACCACAAGAGCATTAGTGAGGTTTGGGCACTGATGTTGGGAAATTAGGCCTGGCTCACAGGCAGCGTTCCAATTCATCCGAAAGGTGTTCGATGGGGTTGAGGTCAGGGATCTGTGCAGGCCAGTCAAGTTCTTCCACACTGATCTCGCAAAACATTTCTGTATGGACCTCACTTTGTGCACAGGGGCATTGTCATGCTGAAACAGCAAAGGGCCTTTCCCAAACTGTTACCACAAAGTTGGAAGCACAGAATCATCTAGAATGTCAATGTTTGGTGTAGCGTTGAGATTTCCCTTCACTAGAACTAAGGGGCCTAGCCCGAACCATGAAAAACAGCCCTAGACCATTATTCCTCGTCCACCAACTCTACCATTCGGGCAGGTAGAGTTCTCCTGGCAGTTCTCCAAACCCAGATTCGTCCATCGGACTGCTAGATGGGAAAGCGTGATTCATCACTCCAGCGAACTTGTTTCCACTGCTCCAGAGTTCAATGGCGGCGAGCTGTACACCACTCCAGCCGAAGCTTGGCATTGTGCATGGAGATCTTAGGCTTGTGTGTGGCTGCTCGGCCATGGAAACACATTTCATGAAGTTCCCAACAAACAGTTCTGGTGCTGAAGTTGCTTCCAGAGGCAGTTTGGAACTCGGTAGTGAGATGATTTTTATGCGTTAGCGCTCAGCAGTCCTGTTCTGTGAGCTTGTGTGGCCTACCACTTCGGGGCTGAGCTGTTGTTGCTCCTAGACATTTCCAATTCACAATAACAGCACTTACAGTTGAACAGGGCAACTCTAGCAGGGCAGACATTTGAGTAACTGACTTGTTGGAAAGGTGGCACCCTATGACGTGCCACGTTGAAAGTCACTGAGCTCTTTGGTAAGGCCATTCGACTGCCGGTGTTTGTCTATGGAGATTGCATGGCTGTGTGCTCGATTTATACACCTGTCAGCAATGGGTGTGGCTGAAATAGCCAAAACCACTCATTTGAAGGGGTGTCCACATACACTATATATACAAAAGTATCAATGATTAACTTGAAGATTAAATTTGAAATCCACCACCGCTTGAAACCCAAATACAGTACCAGTCAAAAGTTTTTGGACACCTACTCATTCAAGGGTTTTTCTTTATTTGCACTATTTTCTACATTGTAGAATAATAGTGAAGACATCAAAACTATGAAATAACACACATGGAATCACGTAGTAACCAAAAAAGGGTTTTATATTTGAGATTCTTCAAATAGCCACCCTTTGCCTTGATGACAGATTTGCACACTCTTGGCATTCTCTCAACCAGCTTCATGAAGTAGTCATCTGGAATGCATTTAAATTAAAAGGTGTGCCTTAAAAGTTAATTTGTGGTATTTCTTTCCTTCTTAAGCGTTTGAGCCAATCAGATGTATTGTGACAAGGTAGAGGGGTAAACAGAAGATATCCCTATTTGTTAAAGACCAAGTCCACATTATGGCAAGAACAGCTCAAATAAGCAAAAAGAAACAACAGTCAATCATTACTTTAAGACACTAAGGTCAGTCAATCCGGAAAATTTCAAGAACTTTGAAAGTTTCTTCAAGTGCAGTCGCAAAAAACATCAAGTGCTATGAAGAACCTGGCTCTCATGAGGACAGCCACAGGAATAGAAGACCCAGACTTAAACTGCTGCAGAGGAGAAGTTCATTAGAGTAACCAGCCAGTAGAAATTGCAGCCCAAATAAAGTTCAAGTAACAGACACATCTCAACATTGTTCAGAGGAGACTGTGTGAATCAGGACTTCATGGTCAAATTGCTGCAAAGAAACCACTACTAAAGGACACCAATAATAAGAAGAGACTTGCTTGAACCAAGAAACACGAGCAACGGACATTAGACCGGTGGAAATGTTGAGATTTTTGGTTCCAATCCTGTGTCTTTGTGAGATGCAGTGTGGGTGAACGGAGGATCTCTGCATATGTATTTACCATCATAAAGCATGGAAGAGGAGGTGTGATGGTGTGGGGGTGCTTTGCTGGTGACACTGTCTGATTTATTTAGAATTCAAGGCACACTTAACCAGCATGGCTACCACAGCATTTTGCAGCGATACACCATCCCATCTGGTTTGGGATTAGTGGGACTATCATTTGTTTTTCAACAGGAAATTGACCCAACACACCTCCAGGCTGTGTAAGGGCTATTTTACCAAGAAGGAGAGTGATGGAGTTCTGCATCAGATGACCTGGCCTCCACAATCCCCCGACCAACCAAATTGAGATGGTTTGGGATTAGTCGGACCGCAGAGTGAAGGAAAAGCAGCCAACAAGTTATCAGCATATGTGGGAACTCTTTCAAGACTGTTGGAAAAGCATTCCAGGTGAAGCTGGTTGAGAGAATGCCAAGAGTGTGCAACGCTGTCATCAAGGCAAAGGGTAGCTATTTGAAGAATCTTAAATATAAAATATATTTCGATTTGTTAACACTTTTTTGGTTACTATATGATTCCATATGTGTAAATGCTACATAGGCTTAAAGAGTATCATTGATAATAATAGTTACATTTCATTTGCTCTGTTAAACCTGCCCTTTCGAATGACTTCAATAGCAACAGTGAATAGATTTAGTTATTAATATATTTCTCAATAATCATTCTCACGATTGCACTGTAAGTGACAAATATAAAAGCTAAGCAGAGCTGGGCTTAGTTAAAACCCTGACTGGGAGACCAAATTAATAGCTGTACATAGATCAACCCTCCAGTAGGAGGTGCTGCCCAACCTATAGTTTTTTTTCCCTGATAGTGGATATAAAGTAGTAGATCTGACGTTTCAAAGGCACAAATGTAACATATTTTTATACAAGGTATTTCTATTTTGAAAATTGGTTACAATGATGACATAATCCTTTGGTTCAGATTTCACTCTCAGTAAACTTTGGTAACTTTTTCAAAATGTAATGTATTTTCCATGTAGATTCCATGTCACAATACGTCTACAAATTACGTTAAAACAACGTTGATTCAACCAGTTTGTGCCCAGTGGGATCAGTGAGTGAGTGAGTGAGTGAGTGAGTGAGAGCTTGAATGACTGTCTGTGAGTGAGCACAGATTGCATCCCCCACCTCCCTCCTCCTTCCCACTCCCCCACCCTCCTCCTCTCCTGTCCCGTCTCATCCTGTCCCTCGGGCAGCCGAAGGGCACACAAATGCACCTGCCTGAAATCCAAACCTCCAGGCCAGACGCTTATCCAACCATCTCCAAGTTCTTACAGCATCTTAAAGCCACACACCGGTGTCCCCTTACACACACACACACACGCGCATGCAAACACACGCACACAGGTTAAGATTGACAGTTTAGTTGGAGATCCATTTGGTTCGTAGTGAGCACATTCCTTCCTGAGGAATGTTGAGATTTATGACATCACTGTCTAATCCCATTTCATCTCATTCTTATACTGAATGAAACGATTGGAACCTTCGGCCTCCTTCACAGTCTTACACTTCATCTCATTCTTATACTGAATGAAACGATTGGAACCTTCGGCCCGCTTCACAGTCTTACACTTCATCTCATTCTTATACTGAATGAAACGATTGGAACCTTCGGCCTCCTTCACAGTCTTACACTTCATCTCATTCTTATACTGAATGAAACGATTGGAACCTTCTGCCTCCTTCACAGTCTTACACTTCATCTCATTCTTATACTGAATGAAACGATTGGAACCTTCAGCCCCCTTCACAGTCTTACACTTCATCTCATTCTTATACTGAATGAAACGATTGGAACCTTCGGCCCGCTTCACAGTCTTACACTTCATCTCATTCTTATACTGAATGAAACGATTGGAACCTTCAGCCCCCTTCACAGTCTTACACTTCGCTTCAATGACACTTTAATTGTTCAACCTTCTTTAGTTGGATCCATATGAGGCGTTCCTTTTCCTCCCTATAGCACAGCATCAGACGTAACAATATCCTTACTGACCCGGGAAGATCTTAAATGACTCAAATGGAAATGTATCTCATGGTAGATGAAGACCTAAATCAGACCAAGAACCTGTCCTTCCCCCTTCCTCTCATTCCTTCTCTCTTCTCTTTCACACACCCAGGATTATACGTAACATCATTGTTCTCATATGTCATACTTCTCTCAGTCTCCAACGTGATGATAGTGTGAAAGGCATATAGAGTTAACCCTGGCATGTTTTCCTTGGCTAGGGTTACTGAGAAAAATTAACTGGAGTTTCATGGCTAAGTGATATACACTGCCTGAACGAAAGCTACTCTTGGCATTTGCATGTCAGAGCCAATGGCAGGGAAGATGCAGGTGTGTGTGTTCCTATGTAACAGGACCCTCCTGTGCGAGTAGGGACAGGTGTGTCACCACTTGACCACGCCCCCAGGCCACACGGCACCTCCTGTCCCTAACACCTGCCCGTCTGTGCAGAGACTTGTGTCTGCACGCACGCACGCACACACACACACACACACACACACACACACACACACACACACACACACACACAGTGGGCTGGTCAGTGGGCTGTGACGGACTGAACACAACCCTGTCTCCATCTGCTTTCTCCAACTCTGTGACATTTAAGATCACCTCTATCCACCACAATACTAAACCACTCTCCACTGACCAGCCAAGGCAATAAAGACAATCACATCAATCAATGGCTGAGAGGAGCCATGACTGACATGAGTGAGCCACTGCTCGTTGTAAAGCTAAACATTTTTGGAATGAGAATTAGTGACAAGGAGTTGGCATGATAGCACAACTAGACATTCAGGCTACAAAAACGAAAACGATGGAACAATATTGCCAGAACCTTGACGTGAATTAGCAATTGATGTCTCTAGTGCTCAATGAACGTCATTGCACGAGAGCAATGTAAGCAGGAATTTTTGGGGGACCAAAGAAAATCCTTCAGAAAGTATTCATACACCTTGACTTATTCCACATTTTGTTGTGTTACAGCCTGAATTCAAAATCTATTTTCTAACCCATCTACTCACAATACCCGATAATGATAGAGAAAACATGTTTTTAGAAATGTTTGCAAATGTATTGAAAATTAAATATAGAAATATCTAATTTAGGTAAGTATTCACACCCCTGAGTCAATTCATCAGTACATTTTATCATCACCTTTGGCAGCGATTCATGCTACTACTCTTTCTGGGTAAGTCTCTAAGAGCTTTGCACACCTGGATTTTACAATATTATTCTTTAAAATATTCTTCAAGCTCTGTCAAGTTGGTTGTTGATCATTCCTAGACAGCTAAGTCTTTCCACAGATATTCAAGATGATTTAAGTCAAAACTGTAACTAGGCCACTCAGGAACAGTGTTGTCTTGGTAAGCAACTCCAGTGTACATTTGGCCTTGTGAAATGAAAAGAAAAAGCCATATCTCTGTCCAGTGTCTGTGTTCTTTTGCCCGTCTTAATCTTTTCTTTTTATTGGCCAGTCTGAGAAATTTATTTTTCTTTGCAACTCTTCCTAGAAGGCCAGCATCCCGGAGTCACCTCCTCTCTGTAGACGTTGAGACTGGTGTTTTGCGGGTACTCTTTAATGAAGCTGCCAGTTGAGTGCTTGTGAGGCGTCTGTTTCTCAAACTAGACACTCTAATGTACTTGTCCTCTTGCTCAGTTGTGCACCGGGGCCTCCCACTCCTCTTTCTATTCTGGTTAGGGCCAGTTTGCGCTGTTCTTTGAAGGGAGTAGTACACAGCGTTGTACAAGATCTTCAGTTTCTTGGCAATTTCTCGCATGGAATAGCCTTCATTTCTCAGAATAACAATAGACTGATGAGTTTCAGAAGAAAGTTCTTTGTTTCTGGTCATTTTGAGCCTGTAATCAAACCTTCAAATGCTGATGCTCCAGATACTCAACTAGTATAAAGAACGCCAGTTAATTGCTTCTTTAATCAGACAACAGTTTTCAGCTGTGCTAACATAATTGCAAATGGGTTTTCTAATGATCAATTAGTCGTTTAAAATGATAAACTTGGATTAGCTAACACAACGTGCCAATGGAAAACCGGAGTGGTTGCTGATAATGGGCCTCTGTACGACTATGTAGATATTCCATAAAAAATCTGCCGTTTCCAGTTACAATAGTCATTTACAACATTAACAATGTCTACACTGTATTTCTGATCAATTTGATGTTATTTTAATGGACAAAAAAGTGCTTTTCTTTCAAAAACAAGGACATTTCTAAGTGACACCAAACTTTTGAACAGTAGTGTATATCTTTCAACTATGCTGTGATGTTTAACATACAATTTCAATCTATCTAATCGAATAGAATCCACAGAGTTGAAGATAAATACTTTTACTAAGAGTATTAGTATATTAGGAATTGACTGACCCGGTCTCTCCAGATCTCCTAACAGTACTATTTCTAGGGTCAATTTTAGATCAATGTTTTGTATTCTCAGCCATTCCTGAACCTGAGACCAGAAACAGGCTACCTGAGGGCAATACCAAAATAAATGGTCTATTGATTCTGTATCACAACAAAATCTGCAGAGTTTCGATAATTTATGCCCCAAATATTCAACATTTTGTTGGTGGCAATAATTCTATTTAGGTGCCCTTTGCGAGGCATTGGGAGACATAGCTGGTCTTTGTGATTGAGTCTGTGTTAAACTTTCACTGCTCGACTGAGGGACAGATAATGTGTGGGGTACAGAGATGAGGTAGTCATTCAGAAATGTTAAACATTAAAATTGCATTAAAACTGAGTCCACGCAACTTATTATGTGACTTGTTAAGCACATTTTTACTCCTGAACTCATTTAGACTTGCCATAACAAAATATTTATTGACACAAGACATTTCAGCTTTTCATTTCAAATGAATGTAAACATTCCGAAAAAGAACATTCCACTTTCACATTATGGAGTATTGTGTGTAGGCAAGTGACACAAAATCTTCATTGAATCGATTGAAAAATCAGGCTGTTCCACAACAAAATGTGAAAAAAGTCAAGGGGTGTGAAAACTTTCTGAAGGTACTATAAGTATAGGTTAAGTTACCTGAAATGACTAGCTAGCTAATTAAGCTAATTCACTAGCTCTAAAAGATGTTTGTTGTCTACGACCTGTAAGTATGGGATTGATTAATATAGTCATGAAAAGTACTGTAATGAAACAGCAGGGAGCAGGTCTCGAACCCACGGCCTTCGAGCCCGAGGTCCGGCGTGCTATTGACTGTGCTGTAAAAGCATGCTCGTGCGGCAGGGACGATTTCCGCGATGAAAACCCAGGGTCGTTACACTACTCCCTCCTATCAAAGAGCGCGTCCTCGCGCTAGCTTGCGACTCTACGTCTTACAGGAACGCGCTCACCGGCCAAGCACACGCACTGTCGTGGATGCAAGGTACGATCGCAAAATCCTCCAAATTGTGGATGGGTACGGACCACCCCCCAGCCATCTTCAAATACTTTGTGCCCCTCATTTCCAACATGGCTATATTTTCTATAAAATAATACATTGCCAGTGTGATGAACTAATATGAGGAACTATGGTCATTGTATTTCAATGCTTTCCTATTTTGAATACCTATTCCTTTTACATAATTATATTGCTTGTATTTAAGATTTAAATAGGATGAAATTAGTTCATCTGACACACACACACACACACTCAGGACCAGCTGAGAGAGAGTAATTTGCAGGTACATAGGCTTATCCCCCTTTCATCCCCTCCTCCTCCCCTCACTCCCCCTCTTCTCCCACAGACGTTGAAGTCATTACTTGACAGGTTGTTTTCTTGAACCCAAAGGAAAACACCCCCCCCCCCCCCCCCCCCCCCCAGGACAGTGCTGAGAGGATTCCCACATGACTGCCTGGACACGGTGCCACTGACCCCCGCAGAGACACACACACGCACGCACGCACGCACACACACACACACACACACATACACGCACGCACGCACACACACACACAAACACACACACAAACACACACAGCAACCAAACAATTTAGGTCTGTGCAAAAGCTTTTCCAGATGTGCCCTCATCAGAGTATGTCAGAGAAGTGGAGCTGGAGCGGGGCATGGAGTGGAGCACGGAGCAGGAGCTGAGCGTGAAGTGGAGTTCACTAAATATTTTCATAAAGAAACTGATAAAACACAAAGGTGCTAAATCAAGAGGATTTACAAAAACAAGGACCAAGAGCAAGAGAGGGAGTGTGGTGATGTAGTGTCCACAACTAAATAGTCATTGTGGAATCTGAAAAGACACATATCCTGAAGGCATGACAGTGTACTTCAGTGGAGGCTGTTCATAATAATGTATGTGACGGAGCAAATGGAATGGCATCAAACACCTGCACACCATGTGTTTGATGTACTTGATACCATTCCACCAATACCACTCGTCATTACCACGAGCCCGTCCTCCCCAATGAAATTGCCACCAGCCTCCTGTGGTCTACTTATTACCTGCACAAGCTAAAAAAAAAAAGGAACAAGGTGGGACGATAACTGTGTCACAGCAGCAAAGTATTTATAAACAAAAAAATCTGATCTCTTAAACATTTCCTTCATTTTTGTTCTATTATGCCTGGCATATTTCCATGGTCAAGGAGCTTTCTGTTTTGATTGGGTTATTTTGCCTGAAAACCTTGAGAGCTACCTATAGATTACTTAAATTTAACAACTCTGCATCTCTGCCCAGCCTGGCAAGAGTGGCCAAAGGGTGTTTTGCATCCCCAGTGGCTCTGCAAGTGTGGAGAGGGTATTCTCCGCTGCTGGCCTTCTCTCCAGGCACCATCGCATGAGCTTGAAGCCAAAGACTAGCCAAACTCATGTTTCTAAAAAGACACTAATAAGTAATGTTTTGATTCATTTGTATTTAATTGTATTTAAAGTCACAGCCTATATGAACAATTTATATATATATAATGATTTAACGCAACAAAATGTTTAAATGCAGAGCTCTTTATGTCCCTACCAGCCTATTGTGTCGCCCCCTCGCAAATGCTTCACAATGCGCTGCTCCATGAGGGATGAGCAGGATTTCCAACCGCTCAACTCCGCTCACATGCTCTGGCCCTCATCCATTCTATTACAGAGAGATGCCACCAAGGACAAACATACAAACACACACACACACACACACTGAAGACAGGATGTGATAAATGCTAGCCAAATGGGACATGATTACCAGAGGATCATCAGACACAGGCCAGAGGGAGGGAGGTGTAAGCACCCCCTTTCCTCTTTCATTTACTGTAAAACTCCCAATCCTCAATACACTACTCGGAAATTAATTTGATGATTATGGATCTCTCTCTCTCGTCCCTGTTCCCCCCCTCTCCCCTACAGTGACAGACAAGATTCTACCCCAGTTATCCCAAACAGCTATATACATTTGTACCCCCGTTACACTGACGGCAGGCAAAGGAGAGGGGGCTTACGGTAGGCCCAATAAGGTGCTCCCTTGGGGGCTAGACCACCCCACTACCCTCTGGGTCCTGGAGATCTAGAGCCTGGATCAGTCACTCAGATTATACAAGACTGTTCAAATTGTCTAAAGTGGCCCAGCTCCACCTCCCCTGTTTTAAGGCCCCATCAACCTTGGAGATACAATGTACATGTAGGATTTGTTCCTAGCAACACTCTCCTTGGCTTGCTCTTTTGAGAGTTTGGAGGGGTTTGTGTTGCTCTTATGGTTGCTGTTTGTGTCAAATGCATTAGTGTTGCTCCATGATTAATTGATTAGAGTCATTGATACACAAGGCGGGACACAGGACAGGATGCTAAGAAGCCAGGAAACCTCCACTTTAGCATATCGGGACATTTAGCCAACTTGTCTTTCATTTATATTCTCTTTAAACAGAGGTGACATTAGCGTTTCTCACTATCACTCTAACAGTCTCTCCATTAACAGGTTTTCACTCCTCTCCCCATTTCACTCCCACTCTCCTTCCCTCCTCTCCCTCTCTCCTTCCCTCCTGCCTCTCTCACTGGAGCGCTAAATGAGCAACAAATATCTAATCAACCTAGAATTGACACCTCACATCAAGGGAAAGAGGGGATAAGGAGGGAGGTAAAGAAAGTACTAATAAAGCAATTACTGCCCCCCCCTAAGCTCAGCCTCCACCCTCACTCCCCATCCTCCCTCCCTCTCCACTCCTCTCCCAGCAAAAGCCCTCACGCCTCAGCAGGTGTGGAGAGAGAAATGGAGAGAATGACTGAAAAAAGAGTAAGATGAAAAGAAAGAGAAAGAAAGAGAGCACCTGTTTTGAGTCCCAGTCCTTTGCCATACATGCTGGCCTGGACCTGCACTGCCGCACTTTAAACAGACAAAAACTCCCACGCACATACACCATCAGTCTCTCAGCTTCTAGATGTCCATTTGAGTCATATAACAGACACTCTTATCAATAGCAACTTAAAAGTAGTGAGTGAATACATTATCATACTGGTCCCACACGGGAATCAAACCCACAACTCTGGCGTTGCAAGCGCCATGCTCTACCAACTGAGCTACAACGGTCTACCAAGCTAGCTACTGCAGCATTGGGGTCAATTCCATTCCAATGTCTATTCACTCAATTCAAAAGTGTAATTTATATTCAATGTTTCTTTTCTTTCTAAACTGGAATTCAGTTCCAAAAGTCAATTTGGTTTCGTGTCCAAATCAATTGCGCTTTACCCTAATAGGTTGACAGATAGGGATTAGGTGTTTAACCAGATAAGGACTGAATGCTTTGTAGAGTTACTCTTATATTCCTCTCCTTCTAAATCTATTATTCTCCACAACTATACTCCTATTTCTCTCTCTCTCTGTACCACATACACAACATCACTGCTCCAGTCAGATCCTCCAGTCCCTCATTAACGTCCTGGCAGGGGGCGGGGGCATCAAAGTAGCAGGATCCCTGCAGACTCCCTGAGCAATCCTACCATGGGGGTCTGGAGCCTCAACGTCTCACCCCCCAATGAGAGGCCATGACACACACACACACAGTAGCTATGACCCCATAGGACCAGCTGGGAACCAGTCATGTGCAGGAATACATACCCACCCCATTCCTTCCAGAGTGTCGTGGGCTAGCGTTTTGCCACCATTGGCCCATTTGTGTCAGGGCTTGAGGAGATCAGCTCCCCCATACCTTCACCCCCAGTGTGTTTGTGAGTGTAAATCAGTAATGTCTAATATTGGTTTATGTGAGTTTCAGAATGTACAGGGGATCAATGACAAACACATGGAAAGCAGCCTCTCACACAAGTATGCAGGTAATACAATCACATTTTTAAATCAATCATCACAATTGATGGGTATTGACAAGCACAGTTAGAGGCCAATGGAATGGGAGGATTGTGTTTGTGTGTGTGTTGGAAAAGCAAGGAGGGGTCTACAAATACCAATCCAATCTGCCAGAGAGGCAAGTGCAGCAGGAGGGTAACGGAGGGGTAGAGGAGGAGGGGGTGGAGGGAAGGCACCTTGCAACAGCTGGTCTCAATTATCCATGGAGGGGCTGGGTGGTGTGTGAGACAGGAGGATGGTGGGGGGGCTGAGTCTGTGTGTGAGACAGGGGGATATGGGGGGGGGCTGAGACCACTGGCGCCAGGAGGGGAGCAACAGGTCAGAGAGGATGAAGATTATAAAAATACTATAGCAGGCAGTTGGCCTTGTGGTGGTGTGAGGGAGGGGTGGATATTCCTCGGCTGGCTCTGAGAATCAGTGCCACAGGATGTGTAATGGAAGAGTATGTGCGTGTAGCAGGGTAGTGTTTTACCTCCACTTCCTGTAATATAACTTTCCTGTCCAAACAACAGAAGTTCATTCCTCTGTGACTACAACTAGAAATAGAATATTGTAATTTCCACAGCGGTCTCGGGCCAGGACAGTCAGCCAATGCTTTCCTGCAAAATCCTTACTCAGACTGACTGGTATTACAGTCTAAGTGTGTCTGTGTGTCTGTGTTTCGGTGTGTGTATCCCTTTGTCAGTGAGCCATGTATTGTATACATACTTAGATATGTGATTGTTGCCAGAGCCGTTTCTGCTTTACAGAAAATCCCCTCTATGGAAAGGGGATGTCTTACCGCCCTCTAGTGGAGAAAGATGTGAAACACTGGATGACGTTCAGACACAGAACTCATCACGTCAGCTTTGAGTTCACCCATCGAATGGGAGGATTTAGTGAGGGAATGCTGATCTTAGACCTATGCCAAAAGACATCTACACAGAGCTCTAAGAAAACACAACTCAGATAGCCAGGCAGAGAAAATAGTTGTATTTCACAGCTTTTGACAGTTGTACTCTGTATCATAAAATCCCTGAAACGTTCACTGTCTCTACGATTTGTCTTTCATTATATATTTTTAAAAACGAAGCACATAATTAAATCAAACATACCATCAATGAGCAACAGCTGTGGACTCATCTTGATGCAGACTGTATGGTAAAGGTTGTGTTTATATTGTTTAAATGAAGATAACAGCCAGACACAATGTGATACCGCAGCACTTAGAGAAACACCACACTAATCAGAAACAGTCCAAATCAAAACCAAAAAAAAGTTTCAGGTCTGAATCACACACACTGCATGCATTGTGTATGTATAACTGACTACACTACCCACACTGCACTGCACACTGTGACCCATCTCTGTTTGTCAGTTCAAGTGGCCACTTTTAGGAAAATAATCAAATATACACTAGACAGATCTCTGATCTGTATGTGCTTTAGTCAACCCCTACCTCACCAAACATACTGTACGTATGTCCACGACCAGGCTAGCTATGGTGGGTGCCTATATATAAACTAAAACCTTGTAGAAACCATGCTTATAAGAAAGACAATGCCCTGAAAGACAAACAATGGTGATACAATACCATGAAACAATTAAATACTCAGCTACAATGTAAAACAAGCATGATTGTCCCACAAGGGTTTGAGAACAACTTTCATCAGGTTGTATAAATATGTAACAGTTGCTGCTAGGCTATCTGAAAGATGCCTGTATGATCATGGCACATCAAGATGCATAGTCAGAGAAAAGTCAGGAATCTGAAAGTCAGGAAGTATTTTCACACTCACACAATGCAATACCAATGACATCGATAATTAAATAAGGCAAAATAACCGCACTTAACCTATAACATATGCTTAAAATAAAACAAGATAAAAAGCGAATAAAATAAAGACTATATGATATAATCCCTAACAGAACGGAGCGTGAACAGAACCCTGAGCCAAAGGTCTTCTTCTGGACGTTGCTCCTAGACACTGATCTCCAACTCCCTAATATTCTCTGGTTCATATAGAGTCAATGAACTAAGCAGACCAGACCCAGCTGCTATCCCATTGATGTCCACCCAAAAACTATACTTTGGTATTTGTTTCATTAGACCATTGTTGATATACTCCCAAAATGTTTTGCAAGTCAGCAATCAAGTTCTCAAGATATACTGCATAACTTAAAAAATACAGCCGGTATGATGCTGCGTTTTGTATCATACGATGCAAAATAAATCATACAGCTGTATTTCTGTATTTCGAAAGTTAGATATCTTTAACTTGATTGCTGAAATGCAAAACAATTGGTGCCGTATCAACAATGGACTAATGACAAATATGAAAATAGCATTTTGGGTGGAGTTTTCCTTTAAGACGAGAACAATGACAATTGTTTTTCAACGGTAAATGGCCTGAGCAAGACATCATTTATCCACCATCGTTGGTCCCCAACCCCTAGTCCTAGGGAGCACCAGGGTATGCAACGGTTTGTTCCAACCCAGCATCAACACGACTGATTCAGCTACTCAATTAATCATTATAACCTAGACTAGCTGAATCAGGTGTGTTAGTGCTGGGTTGGAACAAAACCTTGCATACCCTGTAGCTCTCCAGAACCAGGATTGGTGACAACTGCCATAAGAAGTAAACAGACAGATCCTCTTTCTCATCCTCCTAAAAGAGTCTGGCTTTTGCCTTCTGTTGTCCAATGTTGACTGCAGCCCTGCTTCTTCCTCCCTGGCTATCCACTTCATCATCGTTCTCATCATCATCGTGGGCCCAGCTTCGCTTCAGAGGGGTGAGCTCCGGTGCAATCGAATCTCCGTCCTAAACAAACGCGAACACAAACAGAAAGCAAGTTACAGACTCCTCTTTAAAGCTCAGTTGTCCTGAGGCTTCACAACACTGCCAGAACCTAGGATCAAGGGAGACACTCAAGTTTTTTAATACTATATCTCTTGACACATTGATGAAAATAGTCATGGCCTCTAAACCTTCAAGCTGCATACTGGACCCTATTCCAACTAAACCACTGAAAGAGCTGCTTCCTGTGCTTGGCCCTCATATGTTGAACATAATAAACGGCTCTCTATCCACCAGATGTGTACCAATCTCAAGTGGCAGTAATAAAGCCTCTCTTGAAAAAGCCAAACCTTGACCAGGAAAATATAAAAAACTATCAGCCTATATCAAATCTCCAATTCCTCTCAATTAATAAAAACAAAGCTGTATCGCAGCAACTCACTGCCTTCCTGAACACTAACAACGTATTCGAAACGCTTCAGTCTGGTTTTACACCCCATCATAGCACTGACTGCACTCGAAGGTGGTAAATGACCTTTTAATGGCGTCAGACCGAGGCTCTGCATCTGTCCTCGTGCTCCTTAGACCTTAGTGCTGCTTTTGATACCATCGATCACCACATTCTTTTGGAGAGATTGGAAACCCAAATTGGTCTACACGGACAAGTTCGGGCCAGGTTTAGATCTTATCTGTCAGAAAGATATCAGTTTGTCTCTGTGGATGGTTTGTCGTCAGACAAATCAGCTGTAAGTTTCGGTGTCCTCAAGGTTCCATTTTAGTGATGTCATTCGGAAACAATATTAACTTTTACTGCTATGCGGACGATACACAGCTGTACATTTTCAATAAAACATGGAGAAGCCCCAAAATTGCCCTCCATGGAAGCCTGGTTTTCAGACATAAGGAAGTTTAACTTAATTTTTTACTTTTAAATTAGGACAAAAAAAAGAGATGCTAGTTCTAGGTCCCAAGAAACAAAGATATCTTCTGTTGGATCTGACAATTCATCTTAATGGTTGTACAGTCATCTCAAATAAAACTGAAGGACCTTGGTGTTACTCTGGACCCTGATCTCTCTTTTTAAGAACATATCAACTGTTTCAAGGACAGCTTTTTTCCAGCTAAGTAACATTGCAAAAATCTGAAACTTAATACAAATGAATGACAAATGAATCAATGCTTTTGTCACTTCTAGATTAGACTACTGCAATGCTCTACTCTCCGGCTAAAGCACTAAACAAACTTCAGTTAGTGCTAAACACAGCTGCTAGAATCTTGACTAGAACCAGAAAATTTGATCACATTACTCCAATGCTAGCCTCTCTACACTAGCTTCCTGTGAAGGCTAGGGATGATTTCAAGGTTTTACTGCTAACCTACAAAGCATTACATGGGCTTGCTCCTACTCATCTTTCCGATTTGGTCCTGCCATACATAACTACATGTATGCTACGGTCACAAGACACAGGCCTCCTAATTGTCCCTTGAATTTCTAAGCAAACAGCTGGAGGCAGGGCTTTCTCCTGTAGAGCTCCATTTTTATGGAATGGTCTGCTTATCCATGTGAGAAACGCAGACTCAGTCTTGACCTTTAAGTCTTTATTGAAGACTTATCTCTTCAGTAAATCCTATGATTGAGTGTAGTCTGCCCAGGAGTGTGAAGGTGAACGGAAAGGCTCTGGAGCAACAAACCGCCCTTGCAGTTTCTGCCTGGCCGGTTCCCCTCTCTCTGCCTCTAACCCTATTACGGGGGGGCTGAGTCACTGGCTTAC
Organism: Oncorhynchus clarkii lewisi; assembly: GCF_045791955.1. NCBI lineage: Eukaryota > Metazoa > Chordata > Actinopteri > Salmoniformes > Salmonidae > Oncorhynchus > Oncorhynchus clarkii. The sequence goes on from NC_092162.1 coordinate 62,689,065, forward strand.
TGGTACTCTTCCGTGCCGTCCCAAGGAGGGGTGTGTCACTCGAGTGGGTTGAGTCTCTAACGTGATCTTCCTGTCCGGTGTGGCTCCCCCCTCGGGTTTGTGCCGTGGGGGAGATCTTCGTGGACTATACTTGGCCTTGTCTCAGGGTAGTAAGTTGGTGGTTGAAGATATCCCTCTAGTGGTGTGGGGGCTGTGCTTCGGCAAAGTGGGTGGGGTTATATCCTGCCTGGTTGGCCCTGTCCGGGGGTATAGTTGGATGGGGCCACAGGGTCTCCCAACCCCTACTGTCTCAGCCTCCAGTATTTATGCTGCAGTAGTTTATGTGTCGGGGGGCTAGGGTCAGTCTGTTATATCTGGAGTATTTCTCCTGTCTTATCCGGTGTCCTGTATGCTCCCTCTAATTCTCGCTGTCTCTTTCCTCGGAGGACCTGAGCCCCAGGACCATGCCTCAGGACTACCTGGCCTGATGACTCCTTGATGTCCGCAGTCCACTTGGTCGTGCTGCTGCTCCAGTTTCAACTGTTCTGCCTGTGGCTAGGGAACCCTGACCTGTTCACCGGACGTGCTACCTTGTCCAGGGACCTGCTGTTTTCAACTCTTTCTCTACCGCACCTGCTGTCTCTAACTCTGAATGATCGGCTATGAAAAGCCAACTGACATTTACTCATGGAGGTGCTAACCTGTTGCACCCTCTACAACCACTGTGATTATTATTATTTGACCCTGCTGGTCATCTATGAACCTGGCATAGCCAGAAGAGTACTGGCCACCCCTAGGAGCCTGGTTCCTCTCTAGGTATCTTTCTAGGTTCCTGCCTTTCTAGGGAGTTGTTCCTAGCCACCATGCTTCTACATCTGCATTACTTGCTGTTTGGTTTTTTCGCAGGGTTCTTGTATAATCACTTTGTGACCCAGCTGATGGACTTTACAAAAGCATGTTTTTGATTGATTATGTGTGATGCAGGTAAGCTGGTCATAGCTAGCTGGCTTAGCCTTGCACTCGAATGTCATCATCTGTCAACTGTTCTGCCTGCGGCTATGGAACCCTGACCTGTTCACCGGATGTGCTACCTGTCCCAGACCTGCTGTTTTCAACTCTCTAGAGACAGCAGGAGCGGTAGAGATACTCTTAATGATTGGCTATGAAAAGCCAACTGACATTTACTCCTGAGGTGCTGACTTGCTGCACCCTCATCAACTACTGTGATTATTATTATTTGACCATGCTGGTCATCTATGAACATTTGAACATCTTGGCCATGTTCTGTTATAATCTCCACCAGGCACAGCCAGAAGAGGACTGGCCACCCCTCATAGCCTGGTTCCTCTCTAGGTTTCTTCCTAGGTTTTGGCCTTTCGAGGGAGTTTTTCCTAGCCACCGTGCTTCTACACCTGCACTGCTTGCTGTTTGGGGTTGTAGGCTGGGTTTCTGTACAGCACTTTGAGATATCAGCTAATGTAAGAAGAGCTTTATAAATAAATTAGATTTTCCCCACACAACGCTAACAGTTTGAGATAGAGATCCATACAGCAGTAAATGAAAGAGATAAGAGGCCTCCTGACCTGAGGCTTGGAGAAGTTGTTGTCCATGCACCACTTGACATAGTTAATCTTAGCTGCCTCCACGGTCTTCTCATCTCTCTTCTTAAAGTAGACCCTGATCAGCTGCTCAGCAAACTGATCTGGCAGCATCTGAGACACCTACAGGGGAGAACAATCATGTAAAATAATGTTTTCAAGATCCAAAAAGAACAGACTATTTCAAAAAAGATTTGAGAGTGAATTGTAGCATTGACCTGGTTCCTGCTGATCTGGGTGGTTTTGGTTGGGGTATTCTTACAGTAGAAACGCATGTTGTTGATGGGGTTCTTCTCCTTCATACCCCAGTCCATGTTGATGATCTGATGAAGAGAAAGAAAGAGGGACAGAAAGAGAGAGCGAGAGATAGATAAAGAGTATTGCTGAGCGATTAGTGCTTTTCTAGGTCGGTTCGGTTATTTTAAAAAAAGAGTCCCGGTTTTCGATAATCATTTTTGTAAAACAAATGCATTATGAAATAATGACGAAAAATATTTGAGCTTTTTCATTGAGAAGGATTTGATTTCTCTCTAGAGAAACGGCATGTTGGGTTCACAAAAAACATAGAACTAAATGGAAATCAAGTTATTAAACCAACGTTGGTCAATTAGTTGTTAAATAACCCGCCCCCAAAAAAACTGATGGTGGTTAATCTGGCCTTCATGGCAACATGTCCTCTTAAATCTCCACCTGGTACAGTCAGAAGAGGACAGAGCCTGGTTCCTCTCTAGGTTTCTTCCTAGGTTCCTTCTTTTCTAGGGAGTTTTTCCTAGCCACCGTGCTTCTACATCAGCATTGCTTGCTCTTTATAGTTTTAGGCTGAATATCTGTAAAACACTTTGTGACAACTGCTGAGGTCAAAAGAGCTTTATAAAAATACATTTTATTGATTGACATATTTCCAATAAAGCCAACGATAATAAAGGGTTATCTATAGACGGGCTTGTTATGTGACCTGTGTCTTCGATCAGTTCCCTGAGTGAGGTGAAAAGACTGGACACTCACATTGACTACAAAGTCCCCTGGCTCTAGAGTGACGCCCTGGAGGTCGCTCTCAGGCCTGCACGTCGCCAATTCACTTGCCCATTTCTGGAGCTGTTCCTGGGCGAGAAAAGAGGAGGATGAGAGGCACATAATATGGATCTTCTAAAAAAGCTCACCTAGAAAGCCATGGGAGGATATTCACCCTCCATCCCCCAGACATGCACACACACACACCTGTGAGACCTCCACACGTTTCTTGGCTTGGGTCTGTCCCATATTCTTGTAGAGGTTTCTGCAGGTGATGTTGTGGAGGATCTTTCTGGCCTCTGCCAGCTCAGAGGATGACGAGTACAGGATCTGCTCAAACACATGGTCTACATGGAGAGGGGGGAGAGAGACAGGAGAGAGACCATGAGAGGAGACGGAGAGAGACAGGAGAGAGACCAGAAGAGGGGACAGGAGAGAGACAAGGAGTGTGGGAAGAGAAAAGGTTAATCATGCAAACCAAACCCAGGCAGTGATTATGGACATGAACGTGACAGAGAACCAGGTCTGGCAAACCCAGCCTGTTAGGGCAGCCATGACACCTAGAAAAGAAAAAAAAAACCTGACAACCAAAGAGGTTTGAACCATATAATGAGAGTGAGTAAACAAGACCAGAGCCATTCTACATATTATATTTCTATGAGGTTGAACTGACCAGTGAGTTTAGTGTAGGCCTCCATGTCATATATTGCTGTGGAGATGGTGAACATTTTTCCCTCTGAACCTTGAATCTGGATGTGGGGTTCTGCCTTGATGAAGGCCTCTGTGATCCTGAATCAATACAGACAGGCACACACGCACTTAAATCAAACATGTCATTTTTAATCCATAACATACAGCAGAAAAGCACCTGAATGTCTGAGAACCTGTATGTATGACTATATAAGAGATCGTAAGTCAGCTAGATATTTAACAGTAGAATGAATAGCTATTGATGCGAGAGCACTTACATTGTCTCTATTATGTGTCCCACTTTGTGCTGGTAGGCTTTTCTGTGGAGGTAGTTGCGTGTGTGGAACATGTCGTACAGATTACCCACTTCCTGTATGTGGACAACACACATGGATATCACTGGTAACGGAAGTGACCTTGTCCGAGCGGCCCATAGGGCAGGAGCCCATCTCCTGATTCTGTAGTGTGAGGCAGCTTGATGTACAAGTACACCCCCTAGACAGGACGCTAGTCGATAGCTGGGCCTAATCATTACTTCACCAAGTTGAATGAAAAGGTAAATGAAAACATAACAATGAAGGGAATGAATGAGAGGTGAAATCTAGGGCCAAGCCTTCACCTTTTCTCTGGTGCAGATCTGCTTCTTCCCATCTACCTCACACACACGAGCAAACTTAAGGAAGCGATGGTAGTCAAAGTTATTCGGGATGCCCAGGTGGTAGCAGTCCCTATGGGGAGGGAAAGAGAGTGTTGGTTTGGTCTTCAGTCTGGGTTATCATTTCCTTTATTAATACTGCTTAAGTATCCATTTGGTTTAAATGTGTTTAAACTGCTGTCCTGCCGTTATACTCCTGACGTAATTGTATGTTCCTGTTGTCATTTAAGTAAAACATGTTTTATTTTTTTTAAAGAGCTCACTAAACAAAATGTACATTTGTATTAATTTCCTCTGCACTACAATAAAACCTATTTGAGAAAGAAAGAGAGGGAGAGAGATTATAGATGGAAAGTTGCCCAAAGCGCACTTTTTTCCTATTATAAATTGGGTGGTTGGAGCCCTGAATGCGGGCAATCTGGACCCTCTCTTTCTGCCAAAATTATCCACCGAAATTGTTGCAACCCCATTACTAGCCTGTTCAAACTCTCATATCGTCTGAGATCCCCAAAGATTGGAAAGCTGCCGCGGTCATCCCCCTCTTCAAAGGGGGACACTCTGTTATAGACCCAATTCTCATATTCCCCTCATATATACAGTGAGGGGAAAAAAGTATTTGATCCCCTGCTGATTTTCTACATTTGCCCACTGACAAAGAAATGATCAGTCTATAATTTTAATGGTAGGTATATTTGAACAGTGAGACACAAAATCCAGAAAAACACATGCCAAAAATGTTAAAATTTGCATTTTAAATTAGGGAAATAAGTATTTGACCCCCTCTGAATCAGAAAGATTTCTGGCTCCCAGGTGTCTTCTATACAGGTAACGAGCTGAGATTAGGCGCACATTTAAACAAACATTTTGTTGGTGGATCAGCTAAATATTGCAGAAAGTATATTGGTTCCATCAATGTAATTGGGGGATATGTTTTTGGTAAATATATATATCCATACACACATGCATACATATACATACCTATATAGACATACATACTTTTTTAAAGAATATACCTTTATTATTATTCCCTTCAAAACTTCAAACGACTTGAACCTTCCTATTCTCATAGCTTCTACAGATTGTAAATTAAAAATATTTGTTTTTTCTAAAATAATTATATTATTGATTATGGCTTTTCAAATCACCCAGTATTGCTGTCTGCAGCGTTAGTTCTAGGCAAATGTTGGAATTCGTCAGCCATTCCTGGACCTGTGACCAAAAACGAGCCTCATATGGACAATAATAGAGTCTAATGACTCTGCCTCTCAGCAGAATCTGCAGAGCTGGGATCAATCGAAAGTGGGCCGGTGTAATATGAATAAAGAGAAAAAGGCCCTTCTTGAACATTTGGCAAAAGCCAAAAACGATCAGACCCCTCCCTCAGTGGCCAGTCCAGATCCAGAGCCACATTCATGGGCTCTAAGACCAACTATTGACTGAGGAATGAAAGAAACTGCCACAACAGCAAGTGACCAGCAGAGGGAGCCAAATGCACAGGAACTACAAGTACTGGGCATTAAACAAGAACCAACCTACAGGAAGACTGAGGAGGAGTGGTATGAACAGACCTACCAAACCAACGCCCCAACGGAAGAATACTTATGGGCATCAGTGCTGAAGGAACTAACATTGGACTAAGTGCTACTTAATCTTGAGCAAAAAGTGGCAAGGACATAATGTCCCGAGCTGGCAAGTCTGTCGTTCTGCCCCTGAACAGGCAGTTAACCCACTGTTCCTAGGCAGTCATTGAAAATAAGAATTTGTTCTTAACTGACTTGCCTAGTTAAATAAAGTTAAAATAAAATAAATAAAAAATCTTGGCACACTGTGTTAAGATAGCTTGCACTCCCGAACATCTTCCCCCAAACTGAGTGTCTAAAAGAGGTATACAAGGAGGAGAGATCAGTGCCTAGGCATGATCCTCAACCCATATGATTTGGACATCAGAGAATCATCAGACAAGGTAAATTACTGTTTGTATTGACTACTTTGACATCAAGGCACGAACAAACTATTGACTGGTATATCTAAAGAATTGTGTTGTACACTGGAAGCTCACACCACATAAAAATAATAAGAGAACAAGGTTGTGAAAGAGAACTATACCCCTCAACAGCGTGAGGGAGCAACAAGTTCCATCTTTGGTGTGTCAATGACAATTGCAGTTTGGCAAGATGGAAAAAGTCCAGAAATAAGTAAGCCTCGTAGTAGCCGAGGGTCGATACAAGGGAATCAATATCTAAACAGTAGGCAGTAAAAAGTGTAACCATAGGAAATTCAGACTAAATAAGAAAATTATAGTATTATAAACAGCAGGGGCTGCAAAAATATTACTACTCTTATAAAGAGCAGTTTGGGGAAGGACCAAGGGAATAGAGCTTTAAGGTAAATATATGGGTGTTTGCTTTGTTTAAGAGTTAGAAGAAGTGTGTTAAGCCATTTACATTTGCAATATTATCTGGCATAGTATAGCACATTAAGGATTGATTGAGCATTATTGATGTATTAGGACTGTAGAACCATTGAATTGTAATAATGTGTATAAGACAAAAAACAGAGTGACTTAATAAAAAGCTTGAAACTTTGACAACTAGGCCAGATTAGATCTTATCTATTTTTGCCAACTTTCTATAAAAATTTATTGGAGTGAGATCATTTCTTTCTTTTGGGATTTGTATACCGAGTATGTCCACATCTCCGTCAGACCATTTAATTGGTAAACTACATGGTAATGTACAATTTGCATTTGTTAGTGATCCAATACGTAATAATCATAATTTGGTTTTAATCCAGAGAGAATAGCAAAAGTATCTAGATCCTCTATGAGGCCGTGGAGAGACTAATTGTGGTTTTAAAAGAAAACATGAATCATCAGCGTATAATGACACCTTAGTTTTTAAGCCACGGATTTCTAATCCCTTAATATTGTTTGATCTAATCTTAACAGCTAACATTTCAATGGCAATAATAAATAGATATGCCGATAGTGGACAACCTTGTTTTACTCCTCTAGAGAGTTTAACATTTTCTGAGATGTAGCCATTATTTACTATTTTACACCTAGGTTTACTATACATAACTTTAACTCATTTTATAAGAGATTGCCCAAAATTGAAATAATCTAGGCATTTATATATAAACTCCAGTCGTACTTTATCAAAAGCCTTTTCAAAATCAGCTATGAAAACCAGGCCAGGTTTCCCCGATATTTCATAGTATTCTATTGTTTCCAGTACTTGTCTTATATTATCTCCAATGTATCGTCCATGTAAAAAACCTGTCTGATTAGGATGAATAATATCTGACAAAACTTTTTTAATTCTATGCGCCAAGCATTTTGCTAGGACTTTTGCATCACAACACTGAAGTGTAAGAGGTCTCCAATTTTTTTAAATGGACTGGATCTTTATATATACACCACTTTGGTCCTGTTTCAGTAATAATGATATCAGACCTTCTTGTTCCGTGTCTCATAATCTACCATTTATATAGGAATGGTTAAAACATGCTAATAATGGTCCTTTGAGTATATCAACAAAAGTTTTGTATACTTCCACTGGTATGCCATCCAGCCCTGGAGTTCATGTGTGACTCCATCATTTGTAACAAGTTTTAATAAAAACATTTTGGTAGCATTTCTATATTGAAGATTGAAAAAGAATTTGGTGCATTTTTCCCCATATTCCATCCAGTTCGCTTTATTTTTATAATCTATTACACTGGATCTTTCTGGAATAAGTTCCTCCATTTTTTTTTGTTTTTCCTCTAACTTATTCTGTGCCCTCTATGGTACCGTTTTAATTGCACATTCTTAAAGGGAGTGCTCCTAATCTCAGCTTGTTACCTGTATAAAAGACACCTGTCCACAGAAGCAATCAACCAATCCAAACTCTCCACCATGGCCAAGACCAAAGAGCTCTCCAAGGATGTCAGGAACAAGATTGTAGACCTACACAAGGCTGGAATGGGCTACAAGACCAAAGAGCTCTCCAAGGATGTCAGGGACAAGATTGTAGACCTACACAAGGCTGGAATGGGCTACAAGACCAAAGAGCTCTCCAAGGATGTCAGGAACAAGATTGTAGCCCTACACAAGGCTGGAATGGTCTACAAGACCATCGCCAAGCAGCTTGGTGAGAAGGTGACAACAGTTGGTGTGATTATTCGCAAATGGAAGAAACACAAAAGAACTGTCAATCTCCCACGCCTGGGGCTCCATGCAAGATCTCACCTCATCACAATGACTTGGAGAAGATCTGCAGAGGAGTGGGACAAAATCCCTCCTGAGATGTGTGCAAACCTGGTGGCCAACTACAAGAAACGTCTGACCTCTGATTGCCAACAAGGGTTTTGCCACCAAGTACTAAGTCATGTTTTGCAGAGGGGTCAAAAACGTATTTCCCTCATTAAAATGCAAATCAATTTATAACATTTTTGACATGCGTTTTTCTGGATTTTTTTGTTGTTATTCTGTTTCACTGTTCAAATAAACCTACCATTAAAATGATAGACTGATAATTTCTTTGTCAGTGGGCAAACGTACAAAATCGGCAGGGGATCAAATACTTTCCCCCCTCACTGTATCAATGATGTCGCTCTTGCTGCAGGTGATTCTCTGATCCACCTCTATGCAGACGACACCATTATGTATACATCTGGCCCGTCTTTGGACACTGTTAGCAAACCTCCAAACGAGCTTCAATGCCATACGGCACTCCTTCCGTGGACCTCAACTGCTTTTAAATGCTAGTAAAACTAAGTGCATGCTCTTCAACCGATCGCTGCCCGCACCCTCCAGCCCGACTAGCGTCACTACTCTGGACAGTTCGGACTTAGAATATGTGGACAACTACAAATACCTGGGTGTCTGGCTAGACTGTAAACTCTCCTCCCAGACTCACATTAAGCATCTCCAATCTAAAATTAAATCTAGAATCGGCTTCCTATTCCGCAACAAAGCCTCCTTCACTCATGCTGCCAAACTTACCCTAGTAAAACTGACTATCCTACAGATCCTTGACTTCGGCAATGTCATTTATAAAATAGCCTCCAACACTCTACTCAGCAAACTGGATGTAGGCTATCACAGTGCCATCCGTTTTGTCACCAAAGCCCCATATACCACCCACCACTGCGACCTGTATACTCTCATTGGCTGGCCCTCGCTACATATCCGTAGCCAAACCCACTGGCTCCAGGTAATCTATAAGTCTTTGCTAAGTAAAGCCCTGCCTTAACTCAGCTCACTGGTTACCATAGCAACACCCACGCTCCAGCAGGTATATTTCACTGGTCATCCCCAAAGCCAACACTTCCTTTGGTCGCCTTTCCTTCCAGTTCTCTGCTGCCAATGACGGGAACGAATTGCAAAAAAATAATAATCACTTAAGCCGGAGACTTATATATCTTCTCTAACTTTAAGCATCAGCTGTCAGAGCAGCTTACCGATCACTGTACCTGTACACAGCCAATCTGTAAATAGCACACCCCATCCCCATATTGTTATTCATCTTCCTGCTCTTTTACACCCCAGTATCTCTACTTGCACATCATCATCTGCACATCTATCACTCCAGTGTTAATGGTAAATTGTAATTATTTCACCTCTGCGGCCTATTTATTGCCTTACCTCCCTACTCTTCTACATTTGCACACACTGTACATAGAAATAATCTATTGTTTTATTGACTGTACATTTGTTTATGTGTAACTCTGTTGTTGTTTTTGTCACACTGCTTTGCTTTATCTTGGCCAGGTCACAGTTGAGAAGTTGTTCAACTGGCCTACCTGGTTAAATAAAGGTGAAATCAAAAAATGGAGACATTTTGAGCCTGTAATCGAACCCACAAATGCTGATGCTCCAGATACACAACTAGTCTAAAGAAGGCCAGTTTTATTGCTTCTATAATCAGAACAACAGTTTTCAGCTGTGCTAACATAATTGCAAATGGGTTTCTAATGATCAATTAGCCTTTTAAAATTATAAACATGGATTAGCTAACACAACATGCCATTGGAACAAAGGAGTGATGGTTGCTGATAAAGGGCCTCTGTACACCTATGTAGATATTCCATTAAATATTTGCCGTTTCCAGTTACAATAGTCATTTACAACATTAACAATGTCTACACTGTATTTCTGATCAATTTGATGTTATTTTAATGGACATTTCTTTTTGCTTTTCTTAAAAATAAAAAGATTTCTAAGTGACCCCAAACTTTTGAACGGTAGTGTACACCAGTGGTCCTATGTATTGTTAGATCTCTAATAGAGCCCCACAGTGGAGGGGTCATATTACCCATGAAACCTAATGGTCAAACAAGGAAATGGTTCCAATCATTTTTCCCAATAGGGGATTTTAGAAACACTTAAAATAAGGGCTGTGTTTCCTGTAGGCTTACCCTGGTGTGGTGTTTTGATAACCATGTAAAGCTCTTGGACAAGGTGACTTTTATCAACAGTCGGCTCTAAATACAGGCAAATATATTGATAAAAGTCACCCTGTCCTCGAGAGATTTACACAGTTATCAGAACGAAACACAGCCCTTACTTTAAGTGTTTATAAAATCCCTTACGGGAAAAAGGATTAGAACCATTTCCCTGTTTGACCGCTAGGTTTTATGGGTATTATGACACATACTGTGGTACTCTATATAGCTTACTCCAGTAACTGATGATGGTTTCTAAGAGAGATCAACTCCAACTGGGGGACTCACCTGGCGAAGTAGTCCCACTTGTCCACATCGATGCCGCTCATTTTGTTGGCCACAATCTCATAGAGGAAAGACTTATCCTCTGGACGGCCCTTATAAGGCCACTGTGGAAAGACAACAGACTCAGAATTAGACTAATCCTTTGAAATCCGAGCATGTACAGTAACTCTAAATTATTAGTTCAAGGGATACTTAACCGGAGTGTTTATTTGATTTATTTCACCTTTATTTAACAACCGCGACCTGGCTAATATAAAGCAGTGCGGCAAAAACAACAGAGTTACAAATGGGATAAACAAACATACAGTCAATAACACAAAATAAAAAATATATATACAGTGTGTGCAAATGTAGTAAGATTAGGGAGGTAAGGAAAAAAAATAGGCCATAGTGGCGAAATAATTACAATTTAGAATTAACACTGGAGTGATAGATGTGCAGATGAGGTGCAAGTAGAGATACTGGGGTGCAAAAATATATAACAATATGGGGACGAGGTAGTTGGTTGGGCTATTTACAGATGGTCTGTGTACAGGTGCAATGATCGGTTGGTCAATGATCAGCTGCTCTGACAGCTGATGCTTAAAGTTAGAGCGGAAGATATAAGTCTCTTTTTGCAATTCGTTCCAGTCATTGGCAGCAGAGAACTGGAAGGAAAGGCTTTTGGGGACCAGTGAAATATACCTGCGGGAGCGCATGCTCTAGGTGGGTGTTGCTACGGTGACCAGTGAGCTGAGATAAGGCGGGGCTTTACCTAGCAAAGACTTATAAATGACCTGGAGCCACTGGTAGGTTAGCAGTAGTTTCACAAGCTAATGCTAATTAGCATATCCAGAAGTTCAATAGTTTGAATTCAACCTGTAGTCAATACACTGCTAGTAACCATCAGTAAATCATATTCATAAAGTACTTCACAAAATGTTGATTGATGCTTAAATTCTTAATTGATTGAGGCTGATTGACTAGCTAGCTAGCTGACTCACCCCCTGTCTGAGAGGGACAGTGTTCCTGACTCACCCCCTGTCTGAGAGGGACAGTGTTCCTGACTCACCCCCTGTCTGAGAGGGACAGTGTTCTTGACTCACCCCCTGTCTGAGAGGGACAGTGTTCTTGACTCACCCCCTGTCTGAGAGGGACAGTGTTCTTGACTCACCCCCTGTCTGAGAGGGACAGTGTTCTTGACTCACCCCCTGTCTGAGAGGGACAGTGTTCTTGACTCACCCCCTGTCTGAGAGGGACAGTGTTCCTGACTCACCCCATGTCTGAGAGGGACAGTGTTCCTGACTCACCCCCTGTCTGAGAGGGACAGTGTTCCTGACTCACCCCCTGTCTGAGAGGGACAGTGTTCGGTGGTCCAGCAATCTGTTCCTTGATGAAGACCAGGTCATCAGGTAGGACCAGGCCATGATCCTTCATCACTGGCTCCAAGGCATTCACAGACACCAGATGGTCAAACATCGCAAGTGACGCATTCTCATGCTGTAACACACACACATACATACATGTGACATGGACATTCTCGCGCCCACACAGGAAGATGAGGAGAGAAGGCTATGACAAGAAAGAGGAGGTTATTCAGACTGTAGTCTTACCTTCCACTTGGACTTTGGATGCATTTTGGGGATGAACATGCTATCAAACATATGGGAGAAAGGACCATGACCTGGAAAGAGATCACATTCAACAGAATAAGATTGGAAAAGAGGGAGGGAAGGAGGGAGAGAGTGAGACTCACCCAGGTCGTGACAGAGCCCAGCAATCTGGACACACAGGATGTCTCTACTGGAGATGAGGAGCTCCGGTTGTCTCTCATTCAACTCCTGGACCAGCCGACCTGCTAGGTAGCCCACCCTGAAAACACATAACCACAACACAACCAATTAATAACCATTGTACAACCGATTAAACCTGCCAGGCAACCAGGTCTGAAAAGCAACTAGGCCAGTTTCTGTTGTGCCTTTTAAATGCAGGATAGGGCCTCAAAACCACATAGGCTGAATCCCAATTCTCCATGCTTTTCCAGAAGTGTGCACTTGCACACTTCCCATTATGGATTTAAAAGCATATGATTGGTGTAAGCATAGGCTATACACTTTGGGAGAAGGGTGGAACCTAAGCTTCCCTCAAAGAAAATGGACTAGATAAGTACTCCAGTGGCGGTTGGTGCCGTTTAAGATGAGGGAGGACACCGTTTTTTAATGAGCATTACCTTATTTCTATTACAGCATATTGGATGAACAAAGGCTACAAAAGGCAGAGGAATTAAAACGAGGCCTCAAATCATCTGTTCATCACAAGGCCAGGCTGCTGTCATTCATTCAGCCCGGCCATTTACAATGCATCACATCTTTTTAAATGTGAGTCTGAGCAGAAACACCATTGCCGAGAGAGTAGACCAGTTGTCCATCAATCTAAAAGAGCAGCTTGATTTTATTGCATATTCCTTGGCTGTGGATGAGAGCACCGACATTTCTGACATTGCCCAGTTGTCAATTTTCTGCGGAGTGGACTCCAGCCTAAGCGTGACAGAGGAGTTTTTGGCTTTACGTCCTATGCATGGCACAACTACGGGGCATGATTTGTATGAAGAGGTGTCAAGATGTGTAAATGAGATGGAGCTGCCTTGGGAAGCAACCGACGGAGCACCTGCGATGTGTGGAAACTGGTGGCGAAGATACGGGAAAAGATGCAAGAGGAAAACGCGACAGGTGAGCTGACAGCTTATCATTGTATCATACACCAGGAAGCGTTGTGCGGTAAAGCCTTGAAAATGGAGCATGTAATGAGCATCATCACGCGCACAGTTAACTTTATCAGAGCCAAAGGTTTGAATCACCGCCAGTTCAAGGCATTTCTGACGGAGTTAGAAACGGAGCATGGTGATTTGCCTTATCACACAGAGGTGCGATGGCTAAGCCAGGGAAAGGTGCTTCAAAGATGTTTCGAGCTTCGTGAGGAGATTTGTCTATTCTTGGACAGCAAAGGGAAAGACACAACACAACTCCGAGACGAAATGTTTCTGTGTGAAATGGCTTTTCTGTGTGACATTACGAGTCATCTGAATGCAATAAACTTGCAGCTGCAGGGTCGGGATCGTGTCATCTCTGATATGTACAGTACAGTGAAGGCATTTAAAACCAAACTGACTCTGTGGGAGACGCAGATGCGGAAAGAAAATTTGAGCCACTTTCCCAGCTGCCAGACCATGAAAGAGAAGCTCTCTACAGCACACAGTTGGCTGATAAAATAGGTATGCTTACCACTGACTTTCGACGCCGATTTGCTGACTTTGAAGAACCCATTTGCTGTTGACGTGGAAAGCTCACCACCAAACCTCCAAATGGAGTTGATTGACCTCCAATGCAATGATGCACTGAGGGAAAAATATGCGGCAGTGGGTGCTGCGGAGTTTGCCCGTTTCCTCCCCGGCACAATGCCCCAGCTGCGCATCCAGGCTGCTCAAACGTTGTCTATGTTTGGCAGCACATTGTGTGAACAACTGTTTTCTTTGATGAACCTGAACAAAACATCACACAGAAGTCGACTTACTGCTGAACACCTCCACTCAATTCTGAGGATTTCTTCAGTATCACCCTTCAAACAAGTGAACATTACTGTGCAATCACATATTTAGAGTTTTTACTCAGTTAAGTTTAAAAGTTAAAATTTAATTAGGATTGCAACCCAGAGCATATAGACACTCAGTACAAAAGATGGTGTTTTCCCTTTATATCCCCTACTGAGGTTCACCCCACCCAGGGTGATGTCCCTTCACTTTATTCCCTTATAAGCTCATAATTAAGAGTTGCTAACACAAAGATGTTTCTGCTAGGCGGAGCTCATTTTATGGCCTATGAATTAAAGTTTATTGTAGATGCACAGGTCAAGAAAAACATCTGTCTGTCGCTCAAACATTTGAGCGACAGACAGCGGCACAATCAATACCGCCTTGCACACTCTTGCCTCCATCAGTGTGTTAAATCAGAGGGCCTGTTGTCTGGACCTCTGGCAGTCTATGGGGGTACCACAGGGTTCAATTCTCAGGCAGACTCTTTTCTCTGTGTATATATATAAAAATCAATGATGTCGCTCTTGCTGCTGGCAATTCCCTGATCCACCTCTATGCAGACGACACCATTCAGTATACTTCTGGCCCTTCTTTGGACACTGTGTTAACTAACCTCCAAACAAGCTTCAATGCCATACAACTCTCCTTCCGTGGCCTCTAACTGCTCTTAAACGCCAGTAAAACTAAATGCATGCTTTTCAACCGTTCGCTGCCCGCACCCGCCCGCCCGACTAGCATCACTACCCTGGACGGTTCTGACCTAGAATATGTGGTCAACTACAAATACCTAGGTGTCTGGCTAGACTGTAAACTCTCCTTCCAGACTCATATTAAACATTTCCAATCCAAAATCAAATCTAGAATTGGCTTTCTATTTTCGCAACAAAGCCTCCTTCACTCACGCCTCCAAACTTACCCTAGTAAAACTGACTATCCTACAGATCCACGACTTCGGCGATGTCATCTACAAAATAGCTTCCAATACTCTACTCAGCAAACTGGATGCAGTCGATCACAGTGCCATCCGTTTTGTCACCAAAGCCCCATATACCACCCACCACTGCGACCTGTATGCTCTAGTCGGCTGGCCCTCGCTACATATTTGTCATCAGACCCACTGGCTCCAGGTCATCTAGAAGTCTATGCTAGGTAAAGCTCCGCCTTATCTCAGCTCACTGGACACGATAACACCCACCCGCAGCACGCGCTCCAGCAGGTATATCTCACTGGTCCTCCCCAAAGTCAACACCACCTTTGGCCACCTTTCCTTCCAGTTCTCTGCTGCCAGTGACTGGAACGAATTGCAAAAATCGCTGAAGCTGGAGACTTATCTTTCCCTCACTAACTTTAAGCATCAGCTTTCGGAGCAGCTAACCGATCGCTGCAGCTGTACATAGTCCATCTATAAATAACCCCCCCAATCTGCCTACCTCATCCCCATACTGTTTTTATTTACTTTCTGCTCTTTTGCACACCAGTATCTTTACTTGCACATCATCATCTGCTCATTTATCACTCCAGTGTTAATCTGCTAAATTGTAATTACTTCGCTACCATAGCCTATTTATTGCCTACCTACCTCACACCATTTGCACACACTGTATATAGACTTCTTTATATTGTGTTATTGAATGTACGCTTGTTTACTCCATGTGTAACTCTGTTGTTTGTGTCGCACTGCTTTGCTTTATCTTGGCCAGGTCGCAGTTGTAAATGAGAACTTGTTCTCAACTAGCTTACCTGGTTAAATAAAGGTGAAATAAATCAAATCTAGCTGATATAGGGTGTAATCATTAGTCCAACAGTTGCAAACGAGAGTTTCAAATTAGACAAATTCAAGTATGTTTATCCTGTTTTGTTCAGTTTGCTTTCATTTAAGAAACATTTTTCAACAGAATCGGGCAGAATGAATACACCCCCGATGACACAGTTCACTTTTATAGTAGCCACATAGAAACAGCATGATTTGCTAGTTTTATAATTCCTTCTCGCATCTACACACTCTCGTCACACCTTTTCTTTTCACTTGTGGACTTCAGTGCACAACACATCAGCTGTCTGTAACCAACTTTCCAAGCCAAACCTTCATATCATAACTGCTACACAAGGCCTACATTGTTGTCGCCATATTAGCTAACGTCAGTCAGCATCACTACAAGAACAAATGCGTTAGTAAACCTGCTACAATAATGCGGTACAGTGTAGTCAGCAAGTAGTTCAGCAGTTACACCGGCTGTCCCCAGTGGCAATAAATTCATAAAACCAAAAGCTTATTTTGACTTGGAAGAGTTCCAGTGTTGGATAGTCATAGCCAGCTAGCTAACATAGCATCCCTCTGTTTGAGCCAGGTGTTTGAGTAACTAAACTAGCTAGATGCATTTGCTAGCTAAGAATGGGGAAAAAATTACAACAGAATATAACTAGCTCTCTCTCACACACACTTCTCTATCATTTTTTGAAGAAATTAATTTGGTTCAAAACTGTTCAACTATTGTTGCTCTCTTTTTGAGTCAACTACTCACCACATTGTATGCACTGTAGGGCTAGCTAACTGTAGCTTATGCTTTCAGTACTAGATTAGTTCTCTGATCCCTTGATGGGGTGGACAACATGTCAGTTCATGTGACAAGAGCTCTGATAGGTTGGAGGAGATCTTCAAGGAAGTTGTCATAATTACTGTGTAAGTCTATGGAAGCGGGTCAGAACCACAAGCTTTCTAGGTTTTGTATTGAAGTCAATGTACCCAGAGGACGGAAACTAGCAGTCCTCCGGCTACACCATGGTGCTACCCTACAGAGTGCTGTTGAGGATACTATTAGACTTTCATAGCAAAACAGTATGTTTGAAACAATTTTATTCAGTGACGTGAATATATTTAGACGGATAATGTTTCACTATTTACATTTCTGAAATTCAATGAGGAGGATAGTCCCCTTCCTCCTCTGAAGTACTCGTGCCTATACATAAATAAATAAAATCATTCATAATACTACACCAGAGAACATGGTTTTGGCCACAGGGGATCTTCGCATCTTTCAAAAATGAGCTGTGGATTGTTTCAAGAGCGCAATTTGGGCAGTGCACTTGGCAAATAGCCTACGAAGGCCTTTCAGCATTATTTGCAAATCCAATAGTAGGAAAAACAATGTTAAAAAGCAAATGGCTATTGCTTTAAAAGAGAAGGCAAAGAAAAGACTAATATGTCTTTTAGTTACAAAAATTCTCAACTTAAATGAGCAAACAGTAGCCTGTCTTATTTGCACCAGCGGAGAGCAACGGCCATAGCCCCGGTGAGTGCACTCTCTTTATCGTTGGAAAAGAACCACTGGAACGGAACGTCTTCTGGGTGGACAATACTTTCCTGCGGGCCAGATTTATGTCATATAATACAATTTGTGCCTCCCCTTTTCATAGGCTGGATAATCAATGGAGACAGGGTGCACCGGAGGTTAATTTCGAGTCTCATAGCAAAGGATCTGAATACAAATGTAAATAAGGTATTTCTGTTTTGTTATTAAAAAAACAAATTGCACAAATGTCCAGAACCTGTTTTTGCTTTGTCATTATAGGGCATTGTGTGTAGATTGATGAGGGCTAAAAAACGATTTCATCAATTTTAGTACAAGGCTGTAACGTAACAAAAGGAGTCTGAATACTTTCAGAATGTAGTCGCCTTCAAGAAGAGGTCGTTTTTAATGGTCTGTTTGTCAGTGTCAGCAGAGTAGGCTACTAATTTGTCATATGAAAAAATATGTTGCCTGCGTCTCCAGTCATATAGTGTAGTAGAATTGCATGAAATGTGTTAATAAAAAGACAATTTTTTCCATGCTAAAAAGGAGAAGAAACGTCTCTGATTACCGCCCCAACAGATCATGCAATCTCTATTGCACTCCACACTGCCCTTTCCCACCTGGACAAAAGGAACACCTGTGAGAATGTTATTCATTGACTCCAGCTCAGTGTTCAACACCATGGTGGCCACAAAGCTCATCACTAAGCTAAGGACCCTGGGACTAAACACCTCCCTCTGGATCCTGGACTTCCTGGCGGGTCGCCCCAGGTGATAAGGGTAGGTAACAACACATCTGACAAGCTGATCCTCAACACAGGGGCCCCCTCAGGGGTGCGTGCTCAGTCCCCTCCTGTACTCCCTGTTCACTCATGACTGCATGGCCAGGCACGACAACAACACCATCATTAAGTTTGCCGATGACACAACAGTGATAGGCCTGATCACCAACAACAACGAGAAAGCCTATAGGGAGGAGGTCAGAGACCTGGCCGTATGGTGGCAGGACAACAACAGCTCCCTCAATGTGATCAAGACAAAGGAGATGATTGTGGACTACAGGAAAAAGAGGCTCGAGCACACCCCCATTCTCATAGACGGGGCTGCAGTGGAGCAGGTTGAAAGCGTCAAGTTCCTTGGTGTCCAAAATCTTTTCCCCCTCAAGAGACTAAAAAGATTTGGCATGGGTCCTCAGATCCTCAAAAGGTTCTACAGCTGCACCATCAAGAGTATCACTGCAAGGCACTACAGAGGGTAGTGCGAACAGCCCAGTACATCACTGGGGCCAAGCTTCCTGCCATCCAGGACCTCTATACCAGGCGGTGTCAGAGGAAGGCCGTAAACATTTTCAAAGACTCCACTCCAGCCACCCTGGTCATAGACTGTTCTCTCTGCTACCGCACGGCAAGCGGAACGCCAAGTCTAGGTCCAAGACGCTTCTAAACAGCTTCTACCCCCAAACCATAAGACTACTGAACATCTAATCAAATGGCTACCCAGACTATTTGCATTGCCCCCTCTCCACACCACTGCTACTCTGTTGTTATCATCTATACAGTCACTTTAATAACTAAACCTACATGTTCATATTACCTCAACTAACCGGTGCCCCCGCACATTAACTCTGTAGCGGTACCCCACTGTCTATAGTCTCGCTATGATTATTTTACTGCTGCTCTTTAACTGTTACCTGTTACTTTTATTTCTTATCAGTATTCTTTTTAACTGCATTGTTGGTTAAGGGCTTGTAAGTAAACATTTCACTGTAAGGTCTACATCCGTTTTATTCGGCGCATGTGACCAATAACATTCTATTTGATTTGCACTACATGCTCGTGCAAGCATTGTTCAGAACTGTCCGTTATGCTAATAGTGATTGAGTTACATTATTAGCCTAACTTATGACTAAAATCTACTCAACACATTAGGAATAGAAGACTGTTTTACATTAATCTGATAGATGCATGCATGCAATCGTTCACTATTAGAAAAAAATAGCTTCCTCAAACTCACATTCCGCCTATGCATACACCCATACCCTACGGCAGGGTTTTCAAACTTATTGTGATAACAAATTCATCAAGGGCCCCCTCATAATCAGAACACAAAATTGATGGGCTACCCCGGTAAACGCTGGGCCAATTGTGTGCCGCCCTATGGGACTCCAAATCATGGCCGGATGTGATGCAGCCTGGATTCAAACCATGTACTGCAGTGACGTCTTCTGCACTGAGATGCAGTGTCGTAGACCACCGTGCCACTGGGTAGCCATTCAAGGAGTACTACTATAACTTCTGCAGTTTACGCTACATTTCTGCAAAACTATACATTTTGTCATGGGGCAGAGAGAAAACAGTTTAAGATTAAATTACAGTGCATTTATGTACATAAATGGGGGAATACAATAAGGATTTAGTTGATAAGTATTGTGGATACCAATATCCCTGATGTTTCCCTGGGTTAATAAGAACATACATTGTAGATGAATAATATTACACGGATGCATTGGCCAAAATGTGTTTCATCTGTTAGGAATATTGCTTTTTTATTTTTAATAAAAAATAAATGTGTGCCTTCAGAAAGTATTCACACCCCTTGACTTTTACAATTTTTTTGTGTCACAGACTATTTACAAAGTAGATTAATTTTGATCCCCCCCTCTCACTGGCCTACACACAATACCCCATAATATCAAAGTGGAATCATGTTTTTCAATTTTTACAAATTCATTAAAAATGAAAAGCTGAAATGTATTGAGTCAATAAGTATTCAACCACTTTGGTATGGCAAGCCTAAATAAGTTCAGGAGTAAAAACGTGCTAACAAGTCACATAATAAGTGGCATGGACTCACTGTGTGCAGTAGTGTTCAACATGATTTTTGAATGACTACCTCATCTCTGTACCCCACACATACAATTATCTACAGTGCATTTGGAAAATATGCCAGTGTCTTTTACCACATTTTATGGCGTTACAGCTTTATTCTAAAGTGGATTAAAATGCCCCCCCATTCACTAATCTACACACAATACTTCATAATGACAAAGCAAACACAGGTTTAGAAATGTTCGCTATTTTTATTTATAAATACACCTTAATTATCACATTGACGAATATTCAGACCCTTTACTCAGTACTTAGTTGAAGCCCTGACGGCAGCGATTACAGCCTTGGGAATGACGCTACAAGCTTAGCACACCTGTATTTGGGGAGTTTCTTCCAATTTTCCCTGCAGATCCTCTCAAGCTCTGTCAGTTTGGAGGAGAAGGGTCTCTCCAGAGATGTTCGATTGAGTTCAAGTCCGGGCTCTGGCTGGACCACTCATGGACATTCAGAGACTAGTCCCGAAGCCAATCCTGCATTGTCTTGGCTGTGTGCGTCGGGTCGTTGTCCTGTTGGAAGGTGAACTTTCACCCCAATCTGAGGTCCTGAGTGCTCTGGAGGAGGTTTTCATCAAGGATCTCTCTGTACTTTGCTCTGCTCATCTTTCCCTCGATCGGGACTAGTCTCCCAGTCGCTGCTTCTGAAAAATATCCCCACAGCATGATGCTGCCACCACCATGCTTCACCGTAGGGATGGTGCCAGGTTTTCTCCAGATGTGAAGCTTGGCATTCAGGCCAAAGAGTTCAATATTGGTTTCATCAGACCAGAGAATCTTGTTTCTCATGATCTGAGAGTCTAGGTGCCGTTTTGGCAAACTCCACAAACTCTTACTGACGAGTGGCTGGCGTGTGGCCACTCTACCATTAAGACCTGATTGGTGGAATGCTGGAGAGATGGGAGAACCTTCCAGAAGGACAACCATCTCCACAGAGGAACTCCAGAGCTCTGAGAGTGACCACCGGGTTCTTGGTCACTTCCCTGACCAACGCCCTTCTCCCCCGATTGCTCAGTTTTGCCAGCTCTAGGAAGAGTATTTGTGGTTCCAAACAGCTTCAATTTAAAAAAAATGGAGACCACCATGTTCTTGGGGACCTTCAATGCTGTAGACATGTTTTGGTACCCTTCCCCAGATCTGTGTCGACACAGTCCTGTCTCGGAGCTCTACAGACAATTCCTTCGACCTCATGGCTTGGTTTGTTAGACCTTATATAGACAAGTATCTGCCTACCCAAATCATGTCCAATCAATTGAATTTACCACAGGTGGACTCCAATCAAGTTGCAGAAACATCTCAAGGATGATCAATGGAAACAGGATGCACCCAAGCTCACTTTCTAGTCTCATAGCAAAGGGTCTGAATCCTTAAGTAAATAAGGCGTGTTTAAGAAATTTGCAAAATATTCTAAAAACCTGTTTTCGCTTTGTCATTATGGGGTTTGGTGTGTAGATTGAAAAAATAACTATCCATTTTAGAATTAGGCTGTAATGTAACAAAATGGGGAATAAGTCAAGGGGTCTGAATACTTTCTGAACGCATGTATAAAGGTCCCTCAGTCGAGCAGTGAATTTCAAAACATATTCAACCACAAAGACCAGGAAGGTTTTCCAATGCCTCGCCAAGGGCACCTACTTGTAGATGAGTAAAACTGTCACTACACACAATCACTACAAAGACACAGGCGTCCTTCCTAACTCAGTTGCCGGCGAGGAAGGAAAGCGCTAAGGGAATTCACCATGAGGTCAATGGTGACTAACAGTTAGAGTTTAACGGCCGTGATAGGAGAAAACGGAGGATGGATCAATAACATTGTATTTACTCCACAATACTAACTTAATTTATGGAGTGAAAAGAAGGAAGCCTGAATAAAAATATTACAAAGCATCCTGCTTGCAGTAAGGCAAAGAAATGTACCCTATGCCCTGAACACAAACCATTATGTTTGGGGCAAATCCAACAGTACAAGTCTTAATATTTTCAAGCATGGTGGTGGCTGCATCATGTTATGGGTATTTTTTCATTGCAAGGAATAATGATAAAAATACACTGAATATAGCTAAGCACAGGCAAAATTCTAGAGGAAAACCTGGTTCAGTCTGCTTTCTACAGACACAAATTCACCTTTCAGCAGGACAATAACCTAAAACACAAGGCCATATATACCGTACACTGGAGTTTTTTTTTACCAAGACAACATTGAATGTCCGAGTGGTCTAGTTACAGTTCTGACTTTAAAAAATAAATTTAAAAAAATTAAATATATTATTTAAAAATAAAAAAAATGTAAAAAAAATAAAATAAAAATAGGCATGAAATTCTAATAGCAAGACTTGAAAATGGCTGTCTAACAATGATTAACAACCAACTTGACAGAGCCCGAAGAATTAAAAATAAACCACCAACATGCTTCATTGACAAAAAATTACAATTAATAAATATTAACCCCACTTTGTAAACAACAAAATGTGGAAAAAGTGAAGGGGTGTGAATACTTTCTGAAGGCACTGTATATTCAGAAATCTAACCCTACCCTATGGCAGGGGTGGGCAACATACAGCCCGCGGACCGGATCACATTCAATCCTGCCCAGGGGAGGTTTGAGATAAAAATTGGTTTTATTTTTGCTTAAGGGGGGGTTATTAATTTGGGGTAAAACATTTTTTTTTTTTTTTACCCAGGCCACTCTAGAACATCTAAAAATCTGTGCGGCCCTCAATACGAAATTATTACCCAACCCTGCCCTATGGAGTACTCAAGCACACACACACACACACACACACTTGTACCCTATGGAGTGCTCAAGCACCCACAATCATACCCTATGGAGTGTTCGAAGCGGTTGTGGGAGGCCCCAGGGAAGACGAAATATGCTCCTCCCAGCTGCTTGATGTGGCGGAGCCTCTGGAACTGAGGGGTGTCCATGATACGGACCAGCAGAGGATGCATCTCTACATGGCCATGGATGGGGTCATTAAACACCTACAGGAGACAATAATACACGTTATTGCTGATACTCTTACGGACTCTACTAATAGTCTTCCTCTTTCTCTCTCGGGAATAGATGGCGGTACATATTGTCATGACTGTCTTGATCAGGTCAGGTTACAGGAGACCACAACCGTACAGATTATCTCTCAACCACAGAGGAGGGAGCTGTGGGTCTGAAGACATGGGGGGGTTTACGGCCCCACGCCCCTTGTAATTCTCAGGCCACAGACAAATTCCTTTGTCCTGTCACTATGGAGAACCAGCCTCAGAACATTAAACATTAAATAAAGGGAACAGACTCCTAGGCCAAAAGGGACACTGACACCGGGAGGACGAGCAGGGAGGTGCGCAGGAGAAGTGCGTCCTCGAACAGCTGAAGGCCTACGCAGAGAATCGCCGGAGATCATTCCCACGTAATTACATCATTATATTCTGACCCATAAGAGCGGCAGTTTGAGGCAAGGTTAGGGTCAGAATAGCATAGCTGACAAATTCACCCAAATGTATATTTCTCGTGTACTCCTTTTTCTCTCTTTTGAAACTCCCATTGTGGGTAACGCGCCATAGTGTGTTGGCCCATTATACTAAGTTCTAATCAATAGCCTATAATGTGTTTTGTCTATGTGTATCTTTTATCATCCTTTTAGCTTTTTAGTAAATAAATATTAAATTAAGATTGGTGTGGTACGATTTCATTGGTGAGACCCGGGTCCGTGCAGATGCAAGGGCTATACGACGTTCAGATTATGAGACTGATAGAGGAAACTGGTTAAATAGCGGCTGTTGTAAAATCGATATTCTGATATTCTTTGAGTTAATTTGGGAAATAGAAACTCAATAAAAACTAGTTTTCCCATGGTGCCCCAGGTTAATGAGTTAATAATTGGTTAACAGGTTAATGAGTTAATAATTGCTTGATTCAGTTAATCACGTAATTAAAAACTTGTAATCATTCGATGAGCAACAGTCATCACATTAACCAATAGAACGTCACGACAATATCTTGAAAGCCTGACAATACAGGAAATGCTGATGTCTTATATAAGGGCAGCAGTAACCTAGCGGTTAGAGCATTGGGCCAGTAACAAAACGGTTGCTGGATCAAATCCCTGAGCTGACAAGCCAAAAATCTGTCGTTCTGCCCCTGAACAAGGCAGTTAACCCACTGTTCCTAGGCCGTCATTGAAAATAAGAATGTGTTCTTAACTTCTTTGGGGTAGGGGGCAGTATTGGGTAGCTTGGATGAAAAACGTGCCCAAATTAAGCTGCCTGCTACTCAGCCGTAAAAGCTAGAATATGCATATAATTTGTAGATTTGGATAGAAAACACTCTGAAGTTTCTAAAACTGTTTGAATGATGTCTGTGAGTATAACAGAACTCACATGGCAGGCAAAAACCTGAGAAAAAAATCCAACCAGGAAGTGGGATATCTGAGGTTTGTAGTTTTTCAACTCAGCCCCCATTGAAGATACAGTGGGATATTAGTTATGTTTCACTTCCCAAGGCTTCCACTAGATGTCAACAGTATTTAGAACCTGGTTTGAGGATTCTACTCTAAAGGAGGGGCTCATAAGAGCTCTTTGAGTGAGTGGTCTGGCAGAGTGCCACAGCCTCGGTCTGGCGCGCTCACGTGAAAGGTAGCTACGTTCCACTTCATTTGTACAGACAAAGGAATTGTCTGATTGGAACATTAATGAAGTTTTATGTTAAAAACATCCTAAAGATTGATTCCATACTTAGTTTGGCATGTTTCTACGGACTGCAACAGAACTTTTGAACTTTTCTTCTGACGTTCGGCGTGACCTAAGGGCGCTTTGGAATTTGTTTACCAAACGCCCTAACAAAAGAAATATTTGGACATAACTGATGGACATTATCAAACATGTATGGTGGAACTGGGATTTCTGGGAGTACATTCTGATGAAGATAATCAAAGGTAAGTGAATATTTAAAATAAATATATAAGTGGCTGGTTCCACCCCTCACCGGCGGATCAGTGCATGATGAGCTATGTGTCTCGGGTCATAGCGCACGAACAAGTTATAACGTACTCTCTGTTCAAGCCAGCCTCTGTTCACCTCATATCTCCACACAGCTGTGCCCTTGAAAGATATGAGAAGAACAGGGTGGACTGAGAAACTGTGGTCACTCTCAGAGGGTATTTGTCTTATGCCGTGTGACCAAGTGGAACAGAATCCCAGAAGGTTGGAAACAATAACAGATCGTCGCACCATGTCCTTGACGATATTCCCAGACCAGCTGCAGGAAGAAGAGAGGGGAACCATCCTTTCTCAAGCATAGTATTGTAAGTTCTGAAAATCTCTTGACCAATGTTAAGCATAATTGTTAACTATTAATATTAAACAAAGCAGGTAAATACATAATTTCTCACATATACGTCTCCCTCATTTTGTCTTTCATTCACTCTCTAGCCTTTGAAAAGGATAACAGGGGTTAGTTGTGCCGTCTGTGTTACCTTGGTGGTCTCTGCTGCCATCTGCCACAGCTTCCTCAGACTGTGCAGGATCTGCAACCGGGTGCCTAGAGGCCTGAGGAGAAGAGAGAAAGTGTGTGTTCAATTTCATAATCTTAAAGCACCATCAACCACACAACCCAAGGCATTGACTGAAAAACATCAAATAAACCCTCTAATAAACCAAGGTTATTAGAGGGTCTGGTGCACATTTGATTGCCATGCCACTGAAGATTTGCATGCCACCACCACACCCAACATAATACCACCACACGTACACTATACCCATTTTATCCAGAAGTGTCTCTGTGAGGTATCGTAATCCCACTCCTGTCATCTTTTGCTCTGTGTGGGGGAAGACCAAAAACACAAGTAACAGGTCATATTTCCTCTGTGTCAGTCATTAACGATGTGTAAATATGCACAATGAGAATAAAATGTCACAGGTCAATTGCATGGCATAAAACCAGAACCGTGTGTGCGTAGTTTAAGTGATAAGAATTTGCTAGTCTAGCTAAGGTACTGTAGTTCAACGGACAATGTAGTCCTTCTGGGTGCGCTTGACACCCTCACGGATCACAATGTAGTTTCAAGCTTTCAAGCCACGTTGGCTTGTTCAATCAAATATGTGTAGTTAGCTAGCGAAGATATGCAAAAACACTGATTAAAAAAAACGAACCTCTGAATGCATCCTCCCATTTCAAGTGACCTTCTTGACGCAGGTATCTACAAACGTCCTCGACACCCCACTGCCCGAAATCCTGCCACGCCGCCTCAGAATCCCGCTTCTCCGGGGGTTTGAACTGATCACTACAACTAGTATTCGGCAAATCTTCTCTGGGACGCTTTCGAACATCCATAATGATCGGTGATTGAACGGTGCCAGTAACACAGTAGAGCCGGTACTGGGGACTTCTTTCCACGCGAACTATTTTTAAACTATGGTGCGTTCTACTAAATTGTCGACTAAATGGGTTCTCTTTCCGAAACGAGGTACCTTTTTTACTGGGCTGACAGACCAGAAGGAGGGAGGAGCGATCAAAGATCGTATAAAGAGACGAAGATGCAAAGTAATTTGACAGTCCCATGATACTACAGTATGCATGCCATGCGGACATAGAAAACAACATTGTCTTCTTCGCAAATAGCCATTGGAAGCAGAGCTGACTTTGACAAAGTATGTAACATTTACTCTGTGAAATATAAACTGTGTACAAAAAAAAATAGTTAATGTCATTGCGTTGATAAAATCCGGAAGTGATTCACAGAGATAATCTCTATTTAAAAAAAATATTTGTAATAGTAATGAGGCTTGTGTACAGGACGTCATTGGTCAAAAATAATCTGGGCGGATGTCTTCGTGCACGACTGCCTGTCCCTGAAAAACCCGCCCAAATGTGGACTAACAAGATGCCTGGACTGGAGGAAAGTTATTGTAGTTCGTAAAAAAAAATATATATATATTAGACTAAAATGATATTACACAACATTCTCCTATATTCTGTGCCCCAGCTCAGCTGTCTTTTAGAGTTGTAATGAGTGTATTTCACCAGTAGACAGAGACATTTCTTCTCTTTTACGATCAGTGTACTGGTCCATAGGGAAGATAATGCTAGCTAGCATTAAGCCATTTTCTTTCATATGTAGGCATTTACTGTCATTAAGGCAATGACAGCCAGAGGAGTTGGCTAAAGCAAATATCGTTGGACCGTGTACCAGGCTAGAAGGCAGATGGAATAACATGATTGTTCTGAACCAAACTAAACCATAATTTGTCCAAAGGAGGTCCAACGCTCCAATAGGAGCTTATAGCATGATGCTTGCCTTGAGGGGTTGTAGATCAAAGATGCATTTTTTTTTATTACATCAATCAATGAATAATTAATTTTTAAAAGGCTGAGAGGGTGAGGTGAGACTGCACTGTGGTTATTATTGTGAGTTATCTGGAAGGTATGGATGACTGGTCATCAACAAAGCCCATTTTACAGTTTGCCCAAATCAAATCCCCCATTCTTGCAGAAAGAAGAATTAATGCTAAATGGCTGGGGAATGTCCCAACAGCTTCCAGTGGTAAGACATACGATGCATTCGGAAAGTATTCAGACCCCTTGACTTTTTCCATATTACAGCATTATCCTAAAATTGATTAAATCGTTTCACCCGCCCCCCTCCTCAATCTATACACAATACTCCATAATGGGGATAACTGTGGCCAAGTTTCCTGCCATCCAGGACCTCTATACCATGGAGAGTCAGAGGATGGCCCTAAAAATTGCAAAGACTACAGACACCCTAGTCATAGATTGTTCTCTCTGCTACCACACAGCAAGCGGCACCGGAGCGCCAAGTCTAGGTCCAAGAGGCTTCTAAACAGCTTCTACCCCAAAGCCAGAAGACTCCTGAACATCTAATCAAATGGCTACCCAGACTAATGGCTATTTGCCTTGCCCCCCCCCCCCCCCCCCTTTTACACCGCTGCCACTCTGTTATTATCAATGCATAGTCACTTTAATAACTCTACCTACATGTACATATTACCTCAATTACAACTAACCGATGCCCCCGCACATTGACTTTGTACCAGTACCACCTGTATATCTGTATATAGTCTCACTATTGTTATTTTACTGCTGCTCTTTAATTACTTGTTATTTAATTTCTTATTCAAACTGCATTGTTGGTTAGGGGCTTGTAAGTAAGCATTTCACTGTAAGGTCTACACCTGTTGTATTAGGCACATGTGACTAATAGAATGTGATTTGATTTGAATGACAAAGCAAAAACAGGTTTTTATAATTATTTGCACATTTCTTTTAAAAAACGACTGAAATATCACATTTACATAAGTATTCAGACCCTTCACTCAGTACTTTGTTAAAGCACCTTTGGCAGCGATTACAGCCTCGAGTCTTCTTGAGTATGACGCTACAGGCTTGGCACACCTGTATTTGGGGAGTTTCTCCCATTCTTCTCTGCAGATCCTCTCAAGCTCTTTCAGGTTGGATGGGGAGCGTCGCTGTACAGCTATTTTTAAAGTCTCTCCAGAGATGTTCGATCGGGGTTCAAGTCCAAGTACAGCCACTCCTGCGCTGTCTTGGCTGTGTGCTTAGGGTCGTTGTCCTATTGGAAGGTGAAGCTTCGCCCCAGTCTAAGGTTCTGTGTGCTCTGTAGCAGGTTTTCATCAAGGATCTCCTGTACTTTGCTCCGTTCATCATCTCCCAGTCCCTGATGCTGAAAAACATCTCCACAGCATGATGCTGCCACCACCATGCTTCACCGTAGGGATGGTGCCAGGGTCCTCCAGACGTGACTCTTGGCATTCAGTCCTTTAGGTGCCTTTTGGCAAACTCCAAGTGGGCTGTCATGTGCCATTTACTGAGGAGTGACTTCCGTCTGGTCACTCTACCATTAAGGCCTGATTGGTGGAGTGCCTCAGAGATGGTTGTCCTTCTGGAAGGTTCTCCCATCTCCACAGAGGAACTCTGGAGCTCTGTCAGAGTGACCATCGGCTTCTTGGTCAGCCCCTGACCATTGCCCTTCTCGCCCGATTGCTCAGTTTGGCCGGGAGGCCAGCTCTAGGAAGAGTCTTGGTGGTTCCAAACTTCTTCCATTTAAGAATGATGGAGGCCACTGTGTTCTTGGGGATCTTCAATGCTGCTTAAATATTTTGTTACCCTTCCTCAGATCTGTACCTCGACACAATCCTGTCTTGGAGCTCTACAGACAATTCCTTCGACCTCATGGCTTGGTTTTTGCTCTGATATGCACTGATAACTGTGGGACCTTATATAGACAGGTGTTACGCATGCATACACACACAACATATGTTTGTTGTTGTTGAACGCTGAAACCTGAAGTAAAGACCTCGGTTTAAAAGCTGACAGTGTTTTCATATACTTGTATTTTATTTTGGATCCTGCGGCTCTGTTGGGCTATTGCTGTGAGCGCTACTATCTGTCCCGGGAACCTGCCAGATTCCGCATAGTGTGAGAGACATGAAAGCCCAGCTAGCCTAGCTGGCTCGGCGGTCTCAAATGGTGGCCACTATTGAACGTTTCCAGTGTTGCAGGAGCTGTGTTTACTTTGCTTTGTTCCTGGACTGTGCTGACTTTCAATGTAGCAACTGCTTGCTTGCGGAGGACTACAGGAGCGACTCTTAGCAAGCAAGTAGCAAACCTACACAAGCTACTGGGGAACCCACGCCCGCCTACTTTTCCTTTTTCTTCCAGAAGCCGGACCCCACGCTGGTCTGGTGGAAGTTTCGCCACTGTGTCAGCTCTCCACAGCCGGCTGGCCGGTGCTCGGCAGGATTCCATCCCTGAAGGAGATGTACTCGTTACATTTTGAATGCTTAGGACAGTTGTCAAATTCACACACTTATCAAGAGAACATCCCTACTGCGCCTGGCCTGGCGGACTCACTAAACACAAATGCATATTTTGTAAATAATGTCTGAGTGTTGGAGTGTGACCCTGGCTATCCATACATTTTAAAAACAAGAAAATGGTGCTGCCTGCTTGCTCAATATAAGGAATTTAAAATGATTTATACTTTTACTTTTGATACTTATGTAAGTATTTTACATTTACTTTTGATATTTAAGTATTTTTCTGGGTGACTTTCACTTTTACTTGAGTAACTTTCTATTAAGGTATCTATACTTTTACTCTAGTATGACATTTGGGTACTTTTTCCACCACTGGTTCTGTGCCTGTGGTACCAAATTGACACGTGTTATTACTTGGCACGTTCTGTTACTTACTACTTGGGCTGTTAGTCTTCATCAAATTTGTGTGAAATGCATTTAGCTGATGCTCATACCTTAAAGACCTATGAAAAATGGACAAACGGATTGACTGATTAATAAACGGAAAATATAAAAATATAAGACCACGTGACATTTCAGTTGCAAAGCAACACAAACAGAGTCAGGCTTCCACAAAGATGATCTCCTCAGGCCTAGAAACCCAGATTGTGATTGTGTTACGAAACTCATAACTAGCCTACTGATTTTTCTGCATTCGTTAAGTCTAGGGGTCTTAGGTCTAGTAAGTGGTCTGGAACCTGACTTGTTAAGTCTAGGGGTCTTAGGTCTAGTTAACTGGTCTTTAACCTGACTTGTTATGTCTAGGGGTCTAAGGTCTAGTTAACTGGTCTGTAACCTGACTTGTTATGTCTAGGGGTCTACGGTCTAGTTAACTGGTCTGTAACCTGACTTGTTATGTCTAGGGGTCTACGGTCTAGTTAACTGGTCTGTAACCTGAATGGATGTGTGTATTTATGTGAGAAATCAGCATATGCGCATAGGTGTTGAATGTACATGTTCCCAGGGAGACAGCAACTTACTGAGTTCAGGGCCAGCTCCGTATCGACCCCCAGGCCAGCTCCGTATCGACCCCAGGCCAAGCAGAGTATCGACCCCAGGCCAAGCGGAGTATTGACCCCAGGCCAAGCGGAGTATCGACCCCAGGCCAAGCGGAGTATTTTTTGTTCAGATGGTGATGAAAATAAACTTCCAAAACTGAAAAATTCAGGCATGTCCCAAACTAAAGACTCAAAACCCCCCAAAAGGTCTCATGACCACCAAACAAAACCTGCAGCCTTACGGCTTACCAACTGGGACAATCACTAACAATCCCCCTAATTGGTTATCAACCAGGCTCAGTATTTGGACAAGGTTGCTGCTGCCCCCTGGGGGATGGAGTGTGGAAGTGTATCCTGGATAGTGTGTTTGTCTATGTCTTAACACTAACCTAACAGAACCACTTCAGTCCAATACAATGATCTGACCTCAAGACTTGGCAATCACCGAAGACAAAAGGGTTTAAACTATTTACCCTGACTCCATACACTGTCAAAGTTGCCAGATTTAGGACTTTGGTCAGAAACTGTAAAATGGTGCAAAATCTGGCATTTGCCACTCAGCTTGAAAAGCCAGTTCAGACATGAATAGCCATACCCCCGGAAATTAGACAATCTCTTCATGTTCCTGTGTATGTTCCTGAATTATTATCGTTTTTTCATCGCCCTAAGTCTAATTTCTCAAATGAAGCAGTTTGAATCCTTTTTAATGTTTGGAAAGGACAAACTGTGGCTATGCTTCTATGTGTGGTTTTGGGTCCAAAGGTTTTTCTAAATAATGATGTGTAATGGAAATATGGCCCTGGAGACAGGAACATTGAAGGACCATTGCATAGTTAGAGTTCCATGGTCAATGACTGTTGATGCCACTACTCATTGTAGCTGTCAGCTGAACATGAACTCAACATTTTAAAGGGGGATGTTACGTAACGTTATGGCTCTGTCCTGATGTGAAGTCTAGAGCTATTTTGAAAGGTTGTCAACAACAACCTCAGCCTGGACTCCATCATTCATTAAACACGTCAGTTGACGGAGTGGACTTCCACTCACAAACACTGCAAGCCGAGGTTGAGTTATATATTCACGTTATGTACACAAGTCAACCTCAGCCTGCAGTGTTTGTGATTGGGCGTCTACTCCGTCAACTGACGTCCCCTAACATGTCGCTGACGTGTTTAATGAAGGATGTTGGTGTTCTGTTCAATCCAAAAATGGTCCAGTGTACCTGTATAACACATCCTGTGATTCCTCACAGTATCACCCAAAGAGAGGGGTCAGAAAAAGCTATACAACTCTGGGTATTGGAACATGAGGTCTGATACCAACAGGCTCAAAGACAGTTTCTATCTACAAGACGTTAGACTGCTGAACACTTGAACTGGACTGATCACCAGCTCTGATTCATCACCCCCCCCCCCCCCCCCCCCACACACACACACGTATGCTTCACACACATCACATTTGCTCCTACCAGACTCTTGTTATACTGCTCAATTTAAACACCTGACCCCATCCCCCCCTTTCCCAATATGTGTAACAATTAGATTATAAACTATACCTTCCTGTATTATACTATACTTATGATAAAATGTTTATTCTATTCTACTGTCATTTACTTTATGTTCCTATTCTTATATTTGATTATTTCTTATTGTTGTTGCATTGTCATGACGGAACTTGCAAGAAAGCATTTCATTGGGCGATATATATAAATATATATATATACAGTTGAAGTCAGAAGTTTACATACACTTAGGTTGGAGTCATTAAAACTCGTTTTTTCAACCACTCCACACATTTCTTGTTAAACTATAGTTTTGGCAAGTCGGTTAGGACATCTACTTTGTGCATGACACAAGTAATTTTTCCAACAATTGTTTACAGACAGATTATTTCACTTATAATTCACTGTATCACAATTCCCGTGGGTCAGAAGTTTACATACAGTAAGATGACTGTGCCTTTAAACAGCTTGGAAAATTCCAGAAAATTATGTCATGGCTTTAGAAGCTTCTGATAGGCTAATTGACATCATTTGAGTCAATTGGAGGTGTACCTGTGGATGTATATATACACTGAGATCATTAGACAGATCATGTGATACTGAGATTGCACACAGGTGGACTTTATTTAAATAATTATGTGACTTCTGAAGGTAATTGGTTGCACCAGATCTTATTTAGGGGCATCATAGCAGAGGGGGTGAGTACATATGCATGCACCACTTTTCAAGTTTTATTTTATTTTTATTTTTTACAATTTTTTAAAACAAGTTATTTTTTTTCATACACTATTTTGTGTATGTCCATTACATGAAATCCAAATAAAAATCAGTTTAAATCACAGGTTGTAATGCAACAAAAGAGGAAAAACACCAAGGGGGTGAATACTTTTGCAAGGCACTGTACGTATCAAGTAGATAAACACACTGCTCCAAAGTTAATGGAAAAGATTCTTGACGATGATACTAAAGAGAGGGACAAATTACTCTCACTGCATACAATCCATTATTCAGATGTTCTGTGTTGCTTAGCTGAATGTTATTCTTACCCCCATTCTTGGGTAAATGTTAGTTTAGTGTTGCCTGAGCCATGACATCATCAAGTCTCCCTGAAAAGAATAGGATTAGCCATTTAAGCAACACCATCCTTTTCTGATGCGGATAACAAAAACACACGAGTCAACCTGAGATTAAAATGGCTGCCTTTGGGTCAGTCGTTCTGATGGCATGAGGTGACATGGTGAGGGTTTGGCTGGACTATGACCTAGATTCGCTCCATAGAGGGGATTGTGGTATGGACAGCATTTGCAACAGAGAGGTAAGGCATCAGTCATTTTGTGTTTGTGACTCCAGTCAGTAGAGTGCACTACTTCAGATGGTTTCTAATCATAGCAAATTAACAGAACATGGAAATGGACTTTAGAGTAAATATGTCTTTGTGTAGAGGGACAGAATGGGGTTTCTGCTATCGATCAAAAACAACCACTAGTGGCACATTATAAACACAACGCTCTGTTCTCCCTAATGTTCCTCTACTTATGGTCAACCCAGGGAAAAGGCCTCTCCACTGCAGAGACCAGAGAAGTGTCTAAAAATGGATGTTCTGTTCGGTATTAGACAGGCGTTTTCTAATCACTATCATGATTGTATTTTAAAAAGCTCCTATTTTTGTATCCAGTATATGCGTGTTTAATCTGTCATCTCCATTGGCTCACAATGTTTTCTCAGCATCTTATTTCTAGACCTCCAGACATCTGTGAAAGTGCCAGGGACACATCAGTCAAGTTATTAATACCTCAAACACTTCCTGCAATTTATGATAAATGAATGTGCTTTTTGGTCGTTGCTCATTCTGAAGGAAGTGAGACAGCAGAAAACATTAGGCCTATTTCCAGAAAAAAAGTATTCATTTTCATCATTCCTTGTATTTTATTTTTTCTTTCACAGTACCAAAACGGTTGAACCAATCCAAAAACCAAAGCAATAATACTTTATGTAACTACCTCCTTGCCTCCCAGTCAAATGTAATCACATACCCTTACACTTTTCCAGCGCACAGATCCCAGATTTAAAATCCTCAGTCTCATTCAATCTTCCAGTCTGTTTGACCATAAGATCACATTCCATGGTAAAATGCCATCAGGCAGCCTCTTGTGACCTCAGAGATCATATATATATCTGAAGGCTCATGCTGTCGGTGAAATCAGATGAAATAAGAGTAATATTACATGTCTTGTGGCACAGAGATAACACATCCACGTTGACACCATTTGGTTTCACCCCAGTCAAAGACATACACTGTACAGACATTTAGATCATTGTTTTAACCAAAGGGACTTAGAATTAACACATAAAATGGGTATATTATACAGTATATTTGGCCCATGCAGGAATCAAACAACTCAAGTCTGATGCTGCAAACAGCATGCTTGAATTAAAGGAACAATTTTAACTATGTCTTAACATTGCACATTAGCTTCGTGTCCACAGGATTCCATAGACATTTTATTTTTTACCCTTATCTTACCAGGTAAGTTGACTGAAAACACATTCTCATTTACAACAACGACCTGGGGAATAGTTACAGGGGAGAGGAGAGGGGATGAATGATCCAACTGGAAGTAGGGGATGATTTGATGGCCATGATGGTATGAGGGCCAGATTGGGAATGCCATGTGGTCTCCTGTACAGTGTTTTGTTAGTTCACATAGGAGTCCTCAAAGTCAGCGATGGCTTCATTCACACAGTTAAAGAATCCAAAGGTGTTTTATCCCATCACTAGGACAGCAGTCTCAATCCATTCCAATCAGTAACTGATCTTGATGAAATGAACAATTTCTTGATGACCTTCCTTCAACATACGATCACTGCAGGTTGTCTAGGTGCTTCCGCTGAATTCTTTATTGTTATTTGTCATTTGGTTAGCAAAGACAAAGTCTGTCAGTAATTTGGGCCTATCAGACAGCACCAGTAACTGATATTACAAGCGTCCAGTCATCTCTTGGGCTTATCATATTGTGGGCACATTGCTCTACCCAGGCGTTAATGACTCATGCCAGATCTTACAACACCTGGATAGGTATTTTATGTATCAGCTACCCACATCATATGTTATAGCAATCTGGTGCCCGACGGGACAGTCGATGATGTGGCATGCAACCATTGGTTGAGCAGGGGAACACAACCTTTATCTTATCTTAGC
This sequence comes from Oncorhynchus clarkii lewisi, assembly GCF_045791955.1. NCBI lineage: Eukaryota > Metazoa > Chordata > Actinopteri > Salmoniformes > Salmonidae > Oncorhynchus > Oncorhynchus clarkii. The sequence goes on from NC_092162.1 coordinate 62,724,979, forward strand.
ATCTCCTGTCTCTCCTCCAATGACATCTCATCTTCCTCCTCTCTGCCCCGCCCTCTTCCTAATCCAATCCCGTCTGCCGCCCTTGCTACCGGGTCCTCAAGTTCCTCTTCTGAGCTGCAAGCACTGCATTGGGTGCCCCGGGAGAAGATCCTGCGGCGTGATTGGGCGCTGAGGTCCAGCAGGTCAAAAGAATCGGAGGAGAGGAGGCTGTCCTCACTCACCACGCTGGGGGGTCTGCTGCCCCCGGAGGCCTGATGGAGCTGGTGCAGCGCCTCAGGGAAATGGGCCAGAGCTGAGGATAAGGAGGGATGAAGGGCATCAGGGAGGTCCAGGCTGTGTGAGAACTTGCCATTGCGCTTTAGAATGCCTTTCCTCCTTCTCACTGCTTCTGTCCGCATTGTTGGACTGTGCTCTGAGCTGGGTGAGCGGGAGTGGGGATCGTAAGAGCAGCACATATCTCCATCAACCCCTCTACCTCCTACTCCTGTGCCCGCTCCAGACATACCTCTCTCTGGGGATGAGCAGTACCCTGACTCACCACCATACAGGTTCTTTAGGATCCCCTTCTTGGGCATCTTGGAGGAGGAATGGGAGAACATAGAGGGGGCAGGCAGGCTTGTGGACAGACCATCACTGTGTGAGTGAGTGTGTGTGTGAGCTCTGTGGGGCTGGGGAGGCAGGTTGCAGGGCTTGGCGGAGGAGTTCTCCCCCATCATTCTAGGAGGGGGCAGGAAGGTTGAATCAAAGCTCCGCTGGGGTTTCAGAATCCCCTTTGGTTTCTTCCTCTCGACCTGGCCTATGGAGGAAGAGGAAATGGAGGCGGCAGTGGTGGTGTTGATGGCAGTTGTCGTACAAACTGGACTACATGCTCCCAGTGCAGTCTGGGGAATAGTGTTCACCTTACGCGACTTCCTTAAACTTGACCTCTCCCCCCTCGACCTCCCCCCTCCCCCGCGATCACCCTTCAGGGGGAAGCTGAAGTAGAACGGGTGAGGGTGAGCGGAAGGGTCAGAGCTCGGGCAACTGGTTGCCGTGGCAACCCGGTTCTGCCAGTCGATGTAGCGTGCGAGCAGCGGGGAGGGGCAGTCCTGGTGGGGGGATGAGGGGCAGTCACATACACTGTCCTCATAGCCCCAGTTGACCCACCAGTGGTTGGCTATGTCCTCCACTGTGGCCCTCTCCTCTACACGCACCGTCAGCAGCCAGTCAATCAGGGCACAGGCGTCTGTGTGGAGGGGACAGACACAGGCAGGGCTCAGTACAATACGATGGTTTACAGGACAGTCATGGACTAACAGGTTTACAGTTCCTTGTGAGACTGTAGGCTTACCTGAGGGAGGGTTTGGTCTGCGGTAGCGTCCCTGGCTGATCTGCTCTGTGAGCGCTCTGTAGCTGGCCCCGTCAAACGGCATACTGCCGTACACCAGCGCATACAGCAAGACTCCCATTGCCCAGCAGTCCACCTGACACAGACCCAGGAGAAACACAGGGAAACGGTGTAAGTGTGTGTGTGTGTGTGTGTGTGTGTGTGTGTGTGTGTGTGTGTGTGTTGTCCTCTCACCTCTGGGCCATGATAGGGCAGTCCCTTGACTATCTCTGGGGAGGCGTATAGAGGACTCCCACAGTACGTCTGGAGCAAATTGTCCTTCTTAAAGCGGTTGGACAGGCCAAAGTCAGCCAGCTACAGACAGAGAGACAGAGAGAGAGAGAGGAGAGGAGAGAGAAAGAGGGAGAGAGAAGCATTTTAGGTTAGCTATTGAACAAAGAAATCTAATTTTAATATTTCTATAAAATAGTTTGACAGCTGAGCACCAGTGACTGAAGTGACACGATATACTGAATTGATACTTAATGTCATGAGATATCAGGGACATATTGTACTGTAGACCCCAGGCCAGACTGCTGTCTGCTATTACGTGGAGTCGAAACACACATAATGATAATGTAATGGGCTAATTAGTCTGTGATAAAGTAACACAGACACACACGCACGTTACAAATTCCATCCCGGTGACTGTGCTTTCCCTGTATTAACCTTGTGGTAGAACACAACAACCCACCACAACACTCCATTCAGTTATTTTCAAAGGGCCAGAAATAGACGTGTGGTCAGGTTTGGCCAACGCAAGCCAGAGGATAGAGGAGAGGGCCAAGAACAGCATCCAACAAACACTCATGTATCAGGACAGGCCCTCAGAAGGGTGAGGGCCCAGGGGTGCCAGACTGTAGCCTGAGGACCAGGATCGTCATTGCGATCTTGAGTGAATATTAACACACGCTCCCTAGTGGCACTAACAATAGAAAGACCTATTGCCTATCCTAGATCCAAATTACCCTTGACCTTACACACAATTACCTCCTCATGCACCTTCTGTTGTGTGTGTATGTACTGTTCAGATGTAGGATCTTTTTAAATTATTTTTGTTAACCAATCCACGGAGGACAAATATTTTCGTTTTTTTACAGATTTTTTGCTACATTTACAAACGTACATTTTACATTCATGGTACTTTTATATAAAGCAGTCACATAACAGAAATACATGACCAAACATAAGCTCTTTAATCCCGCCCCTCAGTCACTCTCAGCCCATCCCACCTATCACCATAGACAACCCTCATTTGGTTTCCATGTGCCATATATTTTTCAATTGTACGGTGATGTTTTACAAAAATGTTTTACCTTTCAAATCGTAAATTATCAACAGATTGTGAGATAATACTTTTAGAAAAAGTTATTTATTGACTGACTATGGCTTTCCAAATCGCCCAACACTGGTATTTGTAGTGTTCGTTTGTTGTTTGTTTATAGTTTTGTATAATGTTGTGTTAGTGTATGTAAGTTGTTTTGTCTGAAACGTTGTTCCCCTGCTGCTATTGGACCAGGTCTCTCTTGAATAAAAGACGTTATCTCAATGAGAAAAACCTGGTATAAATAAAGGTTAAATAGATAAATAAAATTGTAAGGTTAATTTTAAGTGAATGTTGGGATTTTTTTAACCATTCCTGAACCTGTGACCAGAAACAAGCTACACAGGGGCAATACCAGAATAAATGATCTATTGATTCTGTCTCTTCGCAGCAAAATGTAGGATCTTAATGTAGGATCTTAATGTAGGATCTTAATTGGAACTGTATTGTCGTAGCAAAATATTCCCGCTGTAACAGGATTTTAACATTTAGTCCATAATGTTGCTTGATCAGTGGTTAGGCTGTTAGCTGGCCAAAAGTAGGGTACATGAGAAGTGGTTAGGCTGTTAGCTGGCCAAAAGTAGGGTACATGAGAAGTGGTTAGGCTGTTGGCTGGACAAAAGTAGGGTACATGAGAAGTGGTTAGGCTGTTAGCTGGCCAAAAGTAGGGTACATGAGAAGTGGTTAGGCTGTTAGCTGGACAAAAGCAGGGTACACGAGAAGTGGTTAGGCTGTTAGCTGGCCAAAAGTAGGGTACATGATCAGTGGTTAGGCTGTTAGCTGGTTAAAAGTAGGGTACATGATCAGTGGTTAGGCTATTAGCTGGACAAAAGTAGGGTACATGAGAAGTGGTTAGGCTGTTAGCTGGCCAAAAGTAGGGTACATGAGAAGTGGTTAGGCTGTTAGCTGAGAAAAAGTAGGGTACATGAGAAGTGGTTAGGCTATTAGCTGGCCAAAAGTAGGGTACATGAGAAGTGGTTAGGCTATTAGCTGGCCAAAAGTAGGGTACATGATCAGTGGTTAGGCTGTTAGCTGGCCAAAAGTAGGGTACATGAGAAGTGGTTAGGCTATTAGCTGGCCAAAAGTAGGGTACATGAGAAGTGGTTAGGCTATTAGCTGGCCAAAAGTAGGGTACATGAGAAGTGGTTAGGCTGTTAGCTGGCCAAAAGTAGGGTACATGAGAAGTGGTTAGGCTGTTAGCTGGCCAAAAGTAGGGTACATGAGAAGTGCGATACTATAAATGTGTGTTAGTGTGGGTTTTCAGTGCATTTATGTAAATCATGAAGCTCATCTATTTTTCCTGATCAAATTAAGACCCTACATCTCTACATGTGTGTTTATAAAAATATATTACAGTTGATTTATATCATAATTGGGGAAGTGTGTGTGTTCTACCTGGCTCCAGCACGAGTCAGGCGGACGGAGTTAAGCCTGCATGCCGTTCCTGCTCTCATTTAGTATCCTCTAGTTCTTAGAAGAGGCATTCTTTTGCCTTGACACACAAACACACAGACCGCCTCTCTCCATATCTCCTCTGCCCACACGTGCCTGAGGATTAGCTGAACTATTATCAGAGGCTTGGAAGGTATGCAAGCTACCTGCTGCATCTCCCCTCATACTGTACACCTATCACTATAGAGAAACTGGCTCAGTGGAAAACTATTAGTGGTGTAAAGTACTTAAGTAAATACACTTTAAAGTGCTACTTAAGTCATTTTGGGGGTATCTGTACTTTACTATTACATTTTTTTTTACAACTTTTACTTTTACTCCATTACATTCCTAAAGATAATAATGTACTTTTTACTCCATTTAATTTTCCCTGACACTCAAAAGTACTTGTTACATTTTGAATGCTTAACAGGACAGGAAAATTGTTAAATTCACACACTTATCATGAGAACATCCCTGGTCATCCCTACGGCTTCTGACGTGGCAGACTCACTAAACACAAATGCTTCATTTGTAAATTGTCTGAGTGTTGGAGTGTGCCCTTGACTATCATTTAATTTAAAAAACAAGACAATTGTGCTGTTTGAATTGCCTAATAAAAGTAATTTGAAATTATTTATAATTGTACTTTTGATACATAAGTATATTTTTGCAATTACATTTACTTTTGATACTTAAGTATATTTAAAACCAAATACTTTGACTTTTACTGAAGTAATATTTTACTGGGTGACTCACCTTTACTTGAGTAACTTTCTATGAAGGCATCTTTACTTTTACTCTAGTATGACAAGTGGGTACTTTTTCCACAACGGACTATTATAGGTGCTTACAGGTTGTCAAAACAGTATCATCATAATATTAGGCCCAATCAAAATCATTTGCAAGTCAGATACTATCTTTAGATGGAAATAATTATCAAATGTTCTGTTTTGCAACCAGGTTGTCATGCCATCAGCAGAGGGATATAACATAACATCAGATGAAGACACATTTCCAGAAATGTTCACTTTACCTACCCATAAAAGTATCTGGTTGGCATGGTGCTATGAAGTAAAGTCAATCAAAATGGTCAAAACTAATCCTAATGTTTTTACAAGAACAATTGTTCCCTGACATACTATGGAACGCCATTTGGGTCTTTGCGTGTCAAAAAAGATACACGTCAAATAACAGTATTTGTCGCGTCAAATAACAATATGGAAATGATATGCAAGGATTGGCCAATTAAGTGATAATGCCCGAGAACCCGGTGTTTAAAGGATATATTGAAGTGTTGGTAGGCCTGAGAACCCGGTGTTTTAAGGATATATTGGAGTGTTGGTAGGCCTGAGAACCCGGTGTTTAAAGGATATATTGGAGTGTTGGTAGGCCCGAGAACCCGGTGTTTAACGGATATATTGGAGTGTTGGTAGGCCTGAGACGAAGTTGATGAATTTATTCATACCATTTCATCCTTCCACAAGATATAGTCCTGACACAAATCTAGGGCTACCCAAGCCGGCTGCTGGTTCGTTCTATCGTTTGGGTTGCTAAAGACGCTACCCAGTCGTTCAGTCTTTGTTCTGTATCTATGGATCAGACCCAGTCATTCCTTCTAAATGTTGCATTGCCATACTGGCTGGCAGCGTTCGTATCCCTTGCGTGCTAGCTAGCTAACTACGGCTTTTACACTCACACCAAACAGTGCAGACAAAATAACAACAGTAGCTGCATTTGCATTTGTTTATGGTGTTTTCTAGGTACATGTAAACTCAGCCAAAAAATAAACATCCCTTTTTCAGGACCCTGTCTTTCAAAGACAATTCGTAAAAATCCAAATAACTTCACAGATCTTCATTGTAAAGGGTTTAAACACTGTTTCCCATGCTGTTCAATGAACCATAAACAATTAATGAACATGCACCTGTGGAATGGTCGTTAAGACACGAACAGCTTACAGACGGTAGGCAATTAAGGTCACAGTTATGAAAACTTAGGACACTAAAGAGGCCTTTCTACTGACTCTGAAATACACCAAAAGAAAGATGCCCAGAGTCCCTGCTCATCTGTGTGAACGTGCCTTAGGCATGCTGCAAGGAGGCATGAGGACTGCAGATGAGGCCACGGCAATAAATTGCAATGTCCGTACTGTGAGACGCCTAAGACAGGGCTACAGGGAGACTGGACGGACAGCTGATCGCCCTCGCAGTGGCAGACCACATGTAGCAACACCTGCACAGAATCGGTACATCCGAACATCACATCTGCGGGACAGGTACAGGATGGCAAACAACAACTGCCCGAGTTACACCAGGGACGCACAATCCCTCCATCTGTGCTCAGACTGTCCGCAATAGGCTGAGAGAGGCTGGACTGAGGGCTTGTAGGCCTGTTGTAAAGGCAGGTCCTCACCAGACATAACTGGCAACAACGTCGCCTATGGGCACAAACCCACCGTCGCTGTACCAGACAGGACTGGCAAAAAGTGCTCTTCACTGATGAGTCACAGTTTTGTCTCCCCAGGGGTGATGGTCGGATTCGCGTTTATCGTTGAAGGAATGAGCGTTACACCGAGGCATGCACTCTGGAGCGGGATCGATTTGGAGGTGGAGGGTCCGTCATGGTCTGGGGCGGTGTGTCACAGCATCATTGGACTGCAGGCAATCTCAACGCTGTGCGTTACAGGAAAGACATCCTCATCCCTCATGTGGTATCCTTCCTGCAGGCTCATCCTGACATGACCCTCCAGCATGACAATGCCACCAGCCATACTGCTCGTTCTGTGCGTTATTTCCTGCAAAACAGGAATGTCAGTGTTCTGCCATGGCCAGTGAAGAGCCCGGATCTCAATACCATTGAGCAGGTCTGGGTGAGGGCTAGGGCACGTTCCCACCAGAAATGTCCGGGGACTTGCAGGTGCCTTGGTGGAAGAGTGGGGTAACATCTCATAGCAAGAATTGGCAAATCTGGTGCAGTCCATGAGGAGGAGATGCACTGCAGTACTTAATGCAGTGGGTGGCCACACCAGATACTGACTGTTACTTTTGATTTTGACCCTTATTCCATTTCCATTTCTGTTAGTCACATGCCTGTGGAACTTGTTCAGTTTATGTCTCAGTTGTTGAATCTTATGTTCATACAAAGATTTACACATGTTAAGTTTGTTGAAAGTAAATGATGTTGACAGTGAGAGGACGTATATTTTTTTGCTGAGTTTATTTGGAAACATCCATAACAATGAGCTAATGAGGCGAGATTTCGCATGGCATAGAAAATGTGCTCACTCGTCAGGACACTTGTTTATAGGAGCTAGCCAACAACAAAGCTAACACAATCACTTCAAACTGAGGTAGGAAAGACTGCAAACTAGCTGTTGTTGGTGTTCATAATACTGGAGAGTGAGACCAAATCATGGACGCTGGACAGAGTGGATTTCAGTTGTAACAAAAAGGCAGTTTATTGAGTCAAAGATATCTTGTCCGGCAGTAAAGCGTGCACGGACCTAGTCATATGACTCAGTAAGGAGTCAGCTGAAAAGCCCCCTAGACAGAGGTTGCAGCAGATTTTATGCATGGAATAATGTAGGTGGAGTCTTGTCGTCTCGTCTTCTGAATGGTCCTGAAGAGTTGGAGGCGGACCTGCTCTAGCCAGGGCAGGTGCCCCATTGGTGCACAGCAGAGTCCTCTGCTCTTGGCACCCGACCAGTAGAGAGGGGAGTGAAGTGTGAGTGTTTGTGCGATGAAATGTCTGTGTGTCAAGGAGTCGTGAGATAGGGGGAACTGAAGCTGGCAGTTACTGTCTGGGGCTAGGCTGTTTCCTGTTTTGACAGGGGTACGTGCAATGACTTGAGTCAGGCGGATTAGTTTGGCGCTCTATAACTGTTTGTGCGGTTAGTATCCTTGTGACAATGGGGAACCATGTTTTGTGCAACAGCGGTCTTGTGTCTTAGTCATGGGGTGTGTTGTGCAAGCTTTAATCCTATGGTCACAAGCAGGCTCTAAAGCAGGCTCTTTGAATTGACATGTTCCTATATATCCTAAAAAATGATGCCAGCTGATTCATGATTTCGACTGGCTGAGAAACACTGCCTGCCTGCTTCGTCCCAACCGCCGCACGTTCATTACAATGGCACAGCTGGAGATCGAATTTGAATATTTCAACAATGTTGCAAACGTCGGAGACAGACAGCAAGTTTTATACAAATCTCCGATGTTGAAAACAAAATGTTAGTCCAAAAGAGATGTGAGACAATGTCTAGGTGCTTTCAGTAGTGGAGATCAAGTTCATAACTTGACGAGACAGTGGATTGCGCAGTCAGATGAGACAGAGTAAATAGACATTAACATCCTAGATTTAGCAGGTGGTAGGTAACTTGTGGAAAAGACGCCAGCTGGAATGCGGTTTTAACCAATTAGCATTCAGAATTAGACCCACCCCTTGGATCTAACTGGAGGTTAACTAACCTCCAGACGAGCTTCAATGAAACCAACTGCTCCAACTGCTCTTAAATGCAAGTAAAATTAAATGCATGCTCTTCAACCGATCGCTGCCTGCACCTGCCCGCCCGTCCAGCATCACTACTCGGTTCTGACTCAGAATATGTAGACAACTACAAATACAGTTGAAGTTGGAAGTTTACATACACCTTAGCCAGATACATTTAAACTCAGTTTTTCACAATTCCTGACATTTACTCCTAGTAAAAATTCACTGTTTTAGGTCAGTTAGGATCAACACTTCATTTCAATAATGTGAAATGTTAGAATAATAGTAGAGAGAAGATTTATTTCAGCTTTTATTAATTTCATCACATTCCCAGCGAGTCAGAAGTTAAAATACACAAAATTAGTATTTGGTAGCATTGCATTTAAACTGTTTAACTTGGGTCAAACGTTTCTGGTAGCCTTCCAGAAGCTTCCCAGAATAAGTTGTGTGAATTGTGGCCCATTCCTCCTGAAGGAGCTGGTGTAACTGAGTTAAGTTTGTAGGCCTCCTTGCTCACACATGCCTGATTGAGGTCAGGGCTTTGTGATGGCCACTCAAATACCTTGACTTTGTTGTCCTTAAACCATTTTGCCACAACTTTGGAAGTATGCTTGGGGTCATTGTCCATTTGGAAGACCCATTTGAGACCAAGCTTTAACTTCCTGACTGATGTCTTGAGATGTTGCTTCAGTATATCCACATAATTTTCCTTGCCAATGATGCCATCTATTTTGTGAAGTGCACCAGTCCCTCCTGCAGGAAAGCACCCCCACAACATGATGCTGCCACCCCCGTGCTTTACGGTTGAGATGGTGTTCTTGGGCTTGCAAGCCTCCCCCTTTTTCCTTGCAACATAACGATGGTCATTATGGCCAAACAGTCCTATTTTTCTTTCATCAGACCAGATTACATTTCTCAAAAAAGTACAATTTCTTTTCCCATGTGCAGTTGTGAACTGTAGTTTGGCTTTTTTTATGGCGGTTTTGGAGCAGTGGCTTCTTCCTTGCTGAGTGGCCTTTCAGGTTAAGTCGATATAGGACTCGTTTTACTGTGGATATTGATACTTTTGTCCCTTTTTCCTCCAGCATCTTCACAAGGTCCTTTGCTGTTGTTCTGGGATTGATTTGCACTTTTCGCACCAAAATACATTAATCTCTAGGAGACAGAACGCGTCTCCTTCCTGTGCGGTATGGCGGCTGCGTGGTCCCATGCTATTTATACTTGCATACTATTGTTTGTACAGATGAACGTGGTACCTTCAGACATTTGGAAATTGCTCCCAAGGATGAACCAGACTTGTGGAGGTCTAGAAATGTTTTTCTGAGGTCCAACCTAAGTGTATATAAACTTCTGACTTCAACTGTACCTAGGTGTCTGGTTAGACTGTAAACTTTCCTTCCATACTCACATTAAGCATCTCCAATCCAAAATTAAATCTAGAATCGGCCTATTCGCAACAAAGCATCCTTCACTCATTCTGCCAAACATACCCTCGTAAAACTGACTATCCTACTGATCCTCAACAAATTGGATGCAGTCTATCACAGTGCCATCCGTTTTGTCACCAAAGCCCTATATACAGTACTACCCACTACTGCGACCTGTATGCTCTCGTTGGCTGGCCCTCGCTTCATACTCGTCGCCAAACCCACTGGCTCCAGGTCATATACAAGTCTTTGCTAGGTAAAGCCCTGCCTTTCCTTCCAGTTCTCTGCTGCCAACGACTGGAACGAACTGCAAAAATCACTGAAGCTGGAGACTCATTATCTCCCTCACTAACTTTAAGCACCAGCTCACAGATCACTGCACCTGTACATAGCCCATCTGTAAATAGCCCATCAAACTACCTTATCCTCATACTGTATTTATTTATTTATCTTGCTCCTTTGCACCCCAGTATCTCTACTTGCACATTCACTCCAGTGTTTAATTGCTATATTGTAATTACTTTGCCACCATGGCCTATTTATTGCCTTCCCTTATCTTACCTAATTTGCACACAATGTATATAGACTTTGTTTCTACTGTATTATTGACTGTATGTTTGTTTACTCCATGTGTAACTCTGTGTTGTTGTTTGTGTCAAACTGCTTGGCTTTATCTTGGCCAGGTCACAGTTGTAAATGAGAACTTGTTCTCAACTAGCCTACCTGGTTAAATAAAGGTTAAATAAAACATTTTATAAAAAAATTAGGCACTAAGGCCCGAGGGGGTGTGGTAAATGGCCAATATCCCAGGGCTATGGGCTGTTCTTATCCACAACGCAACGCGGAGTGCCTGAACACAGCCCTTAGCCGTGGTTTATTGGCCACACATCACAAACCCCCGAGGTGGCTTACTGCTATTGTAAACTGGTTACCAACGTAATTAGTCCGGCAGTACAAATACATTTTTATCATACTGATATAACATGGCTGTCAGCCGTGTTCGAACCACCCAGTTGATAATTGTGATTATAAACCTTGTGGAACGAGCCCTGAATGAGAGTTTGAAAGTTTATGGCATTTTAATTTATTTTTTAGCTGAGGTGGTGGTGATTTGAAGGAGCTGAGGTGGTGGTGATAGAAGGAGCTGAGGTGGTGGTGATAGAAGGAGCTGAGGTGGTGGTGATGGAAGGAGCTGAGGTGGTGGTGATGGAAGGAGCTGAGGTGGTGGTGATGGAAGGAGCTGAGGTGGTGGTGATGGAAGGAGCTGAGGTGGTGGTGATGGAAGGAGCTGAGGTGGTGGTGATGGAAGGAGCTGAGGTGGTGGTGGTGATGGAAGGAGCTGAGGTGGTGGTGGCAGTTGGAAGAGCTGAGGTGGTGGTTGAAGAAGCTGAGGTGTTGGTGGTGGTTGGAGGAGCTGAGGTGGTGGTGGTGGTTGAAGGAGCTGAGGTGGTGGTTGAAGGGGCTGTGGTGGTGGTTGAAGAAGCTGAGGTGGTGGTGGTTGAAGGAGCTGAGGTGGTGGTGGTTGAAGGAGATGAGGTGGTGGTGGTTGACTAAGCTGAGGTGGTGGTGGTTGACTAAGCTGAGGTGGTGGTGGTTGACTAAGCTGAGGTGGTGGTGGTTGACTAAGCTGAGGTGGTGGTTGAAGGAGCTGAGGTGGTGGTGGTGGTTGAAGGAGCTGATGTGGTGGTGGTGGTTGAAGAACTGAGGTGGTGGTGGTTGAAGGAGCTGAGATGGTGGTTGAAAGAGCTGAGATGGTGGTGGTGGTTGAAGGAGCTGAGATGGTGGTGGTGGTGGTTGAAGGAGCTGAGGTGGTGGCTTGAAAGGTGATGGTGGTTGAAGGAGCTGAGGTGGTGGTGGTGGTTGAAGGAGCTGAGGTGGTGGTGGTTGAAGGAGCTGAGGTGGTGGTGGTTGAAGGAGCTGAGGTGGTGGTGGTTGAAGGAGCTGAGGTGGTGGTGGTTGAAGGAGCTGAGGTGGTGGTGGTGGTTGAAGGAGCTGAGGTGGTGGTGGTGGTTGAAGGAGCTGAGGTGGTGGTGGTTGAAGGAGCTGAGGTGGTGGTGGTTGACTAAGCTGAGGTGGTGGTGGTTGACTAAGCTGAGGTGGTGGTGGTTGACTAAGCTGAGGTGGTGGTGGTGGTTGAAGGAGCTGAGGTGGTGGTGGTGGTTGAAGGAGCTGAGGTGGTGGTGGTGGTTGAAGGAGCTGATGTGGTGGTGGTCAAATCAAATCAAATCAAATTTTATTTGTCACATACACATGGTTAGCAGATGTTAATGCGAGTGTAGCGAAATGCTTGTGCTTCTAGTTCCGACAATGCAGTAATAACAAGTAATCTAACTAACAATTCCAAAACTACTGTCTTGTACACAGTGTAAGGGGATAAAGAATATGTACATAAGGATATATGAATGAGTGATGGTACGTGGCAAGCATAGGCAAGATACAGTAGATGGTATCGGGTACAGTATGTACAAATGAGATGAGTATGTAAACAAAGTGGCATAGTATAGTATAAAGTGGCTAGTGATACATGTATTACATAAGGATACCATCGATGATATAGAGTACAGTATATACGTATGCATATGAGATGAATAATGTAGGGTAAGTAACATTTATATAAGGTAGCATTGTTTAAAGTGGCTAGTGATATATTTACATCATTTCCCATCAATTCCCATTATTAAAGTGGCTGGAGTTGAGTCAGTGTCAGTGTGTTGGCAGCAGCCACTCAGTGTTAGTGGTGGCTGTTTAACAGTCTGATGGCCTTGAGATAGAAGCTGTTTTTCAGTCTCTCGGTCCCAGCTTTGATGCACCTGTACTGACCTCGCCTTCTGGATGATAGCGGGGTGAACAGGCAGTGGCTCGGGTGGTTGATGTCCTTGATGATCTTTATGGCCTTCCTGTGACATCGGGTGGTGTAGGTGTCCTGGAGGGCAGGTAGTTTGCCCCCGGTGATGCGTTGTGCAGACCTCACTACCCTCTGGAGAGCCTTACGGTTGAGGGCGGTGCAGTTGCCATACCAGGCGGTGATACAGCCCGCCAGGATGCTCTCGATTGTGCATCTGTAGAAGTTTGTGAGTGCTTTTGGTGACAAGCCGAATTTCTTCAGCCTCCTGAGGTTGAAGAGGCGCTGCTGCGCCTTCTTCACGATGCTGTCTGTGTGAGTGGACCAATTCAGTTTGTCTGTGATGTGTATGCCGAGGAACTTAAAACTTGCTACCCTCTCCACTACTGTTCCATCGATGTGGATAGGGGGGTGTTCCCTCTGCTGTTTCCTGAAGTGGTGGTTGAAGAACTGAGGTGGTGGTGGTTGAAGGAGCTGAGATGGTGGTTGAAAGAGCTGAGATGGTGGTGGTGGTTGAAGGAGCTGAGATGGTGGTGGTGGTGGTTGAAGGAGCTGAGGTGGTGGCTTGAAAGGTGATGGTGGTTGAAGGAGCTGAGGTGGTGGTGGTGGTTGAAGGAGCTGAGGTGGTGATAGGCCAACCAAAATGTTTTTCATGATTGACTTTGCTAGATAAAGGCGCAGACTTGACACAGGACAAGTAAAATTAAACAATCTCAGTCTTTGCCACGCATGCCATTCAAAAAAGTATACAATGTAACAACTTGCCATCTTGTTAAGGTTCCCGTTGTTGGATGTCCTTTATGTCTTGCAGGAACTCTGCAACAGCTGACCATCTCTTCATCAATCAAATGACCGCTTGCCCACCGAAGGCTCAGCAACATGGTCTCTAGCCTAAAAAATAGACAGCAGACCCGATTGGTCCAGTGCATTTTCTTTTTGTGTAGCTAAAAACCCTTTAAGTGTTTACTTGTCTAATCTGTGCCAACGCTCAGCGCCTCTGACCTATGATGACAATCGATCATTGACAGGTGATGCAGTTTTAACTACAAACTAGCTAAAATAAGGGTTCTTCTTCTTACAGACATCAATATAGCTACTGTAGCTAGCTGGTTAACGTTTTTCTAGATTCTATAACTAGCTATATAATGGACAATTAACGTTAGCTAGCTATCTTGATTTCCATTTAATGTCAATGCCTGGCAGGCAGATCTAGCTAGCTAACGTTTTATATTATCTAGCTACTGTAGCTAGCTAATATTAATTTAAGGTTACCTGGCTATTAATGGCTGAAGTCCATCTCTTCTGTCCGTGACCAGCAGTCTGGTGCAATCACAGATGGTAGATTTGCAATTTTTGACTAAGTGTTAACTAGCTAGCTAATTTTACCTCAAAAGAACAGAAAGTTGAGCGAACGTGAAGACATACATGAGAGAATGTGCCGTTGGAGAATTAGACGGAGTCCTAATGACCTTTATGCAAATTAAGATGACTAGTGACTAAATATATTACTCATTGCATATGTATAGGTGAATCGCTGATTCCCAGGTTACAGCTAGCATAAACAGACTGATTCCCAATTCAGAAACAGCCTAATGTATAAACACCATGACCCCTGCAGTCTCCTTGGTATTTAAACATGCATCTGATTTCCTCAGGGAGTGTGTGATTTCGATTCTGATGCAGTGATAAAAAGCCCAGCCCTTATTATGCACTTTCGGCACCCCTGAACTATACGTTTAAGGTACTTGCCCAACACCCCTTACTTTCTCATTAGTGGAACCTACAAGTCACCCCACTTGTATCAACCAATCACAGTTTGCCAATCCCTGTGCACCTCACTGAATCCCGCACCTGTCTTCAGAGTGAGATCGTGGTCAGAAGAGAATGGGCTTGTTGGACTCTTTCTAATCAATCTGTTTGTGACCTGTGCTTAAAACCTGTTAGTGATCCCTTCGCGCGACAATCTTTTTAGCGAGATCGATTTGACAACATCCAGTGAAATTGCAGCGCGCCAAATTCAAACTACAGAAATATCAATATTCAAGATTCACAAAAATATATGTGTAATACATCAAAATAAAGCTTAATTTCTTGTTAATCCAGCCGCAGTGTCAGATTTCAAAAAGACTTTATGGCAAAAGCAAATCATGTGATTATCTGAGGACAGCACCCCACCATACAAATGCATAACAATCATTTTCATTCAGGCAGGTGGCAACACAAAAGTCAGAAATAACGATATAATTCATGCCTTACCTTTGAAGATCTTCTTCTGTTGGCACTCCAAAATGTCCCAGAAACATCACAAATGGTCCTTTTGTTCGACAATATCCTTCTTTATATCCCCAAAATGTCCATTTATTTGGCGCGTTTGATTCAGAAATACACCGGTTCCAATTCGCCCAACATGACTACAAAGTATCTAATAAGTTACCTGTAAACTTGGTCCAAACATTTCCAACAATGTTCCTAATCCAACCTCATGTATCCTAAAATGTAAATAATCGATACAATTTAAGACGGGATAAACTGTTTTCCAATACCGGAAAAAAACACAGTGAACATGGAGTGACACTTACAAAGAAAAGCCATAATTCTTCATTTCTCAAAAGAAAAACATCAACCAATTTCTAAAGACTGTTGACATCTAGCCATAGGAACTGCAACCAGGTTCCTATTAAATAGGGCTTCCCATAGAAAATCATTGGGAAATACTATGACCTCAATATTTATTTCCCCTGGATGGTTTGTCCTCTGGGTTTCGCCTGCCAAATCAGTTTGGTTATACGCACAGACATTTTTTTAACCGTTTTAGAAACTTTAGAGTGTTTCCTATCTAAATCTACCAATTATATGCATATCCTAGCTTCTGGGCCTGAGTAACAGGCAGTTTTACATTGGGCACGCTTTTCATCCGGACGTGAAAATACTGTCCCCATCCCTAAGAAGTTGAAGTAAGTGTTAATACTGTCTGACATGTCTTTGCGTATTTAGTTGGGTGTTGCTTCGACAGTCGAGATATTTACCATGTTTGTTATGTTTATAGAGTCATTCCTTTTCCATGTGCGTCATGCTATTTCTAGCCAGCTAGCCTAGGTGCTAGCAAGTTATGTTAGCTCATAATGCTGTGTACCACATGCCTTGTTTAAGATAGTAAATTCATATTATTCTATTTGTTTGTTTTTCATATTGTTAGGTTGTCATATTTTATTATATTGTCTGGTAAGTTAATAGCTGTGTTTATGGACATTTAAAGTAATTTTAGGTAGCCCCTGAACTGTTAGCTTGTAGCTAATTTAGCCTGTGCCTTTCCTCGTGGTGCAGTTACTATTCCACGATGGCGTTGGTCACATGCAGTTGCACATGCGCAGACCCTAGTTACGTTGCAGTCTCTTTCAGTTGCTTGTCAGTCTACTACTATGTCATTAGATAGACACCTTTCTGTGTTTGCAAAATTGCCGCACGAGGGCGGAAAAATATAATTTAAAAAAGCCTCTAAAAGTTCTAATTTACAACTGCGATCTGGCCAAGATAAAGCAAAGCAGTGTGACACAAACAACAACACAGAGTTACACATGGAATTAACAAGAGTACAGTCAATAACACACTAGAAAAAAAAGAAAGTCTATATACAGTGTGTGCAAATGGCGTGGGGAGGTAAGGCAATAAATAGGCCATAGTAGAAAGTAATTACAATTTAGCAAATTAACACTGGAGTGATATCTGTAAGGTAAGGGACAATAAAGTACATCTAATCTTATAGCCCAATTTGTAGCCTATGTTTTTACACTTAGCTATTATCCTGCCACTGTAGCAGTATTGTAATTGCTATTAGTAGGTCATCATTGTAAATAAGAATTTGTTCTTAACTGTCTTGCCTAGTTAAATAAAGGTAAAATAAAAATGTGAGGAAAGGAGCATTCTACAGCATAGGAACAAAATGTGCAGTGCATATTCTGCTGTCCTATTGCGCATGCAACTGTTTGCAGTAACGTCTTTGTTGTAATATCCAAAACGGAAGTGGCAATTTCACCTATTAATGATTCCAGCTTCAACCATTAGAGGAGAATATGCTAAACTGGCCTTGAATCAGTGTCTAAGGGAAACTTCCTCCCTTGTCTATCTCATGCATACCATACAGAATGGCATTTTCCGCATTGGTCTGAATAATACCCACTGTGGTGAGGAAGTATGGAAGCTACTGAGAGAAAAGTACGTAGTCTGTTTTCTTTAACTCTTAGCCAGTGTGTGTGACTTTTATTAAAACCCTCTGCTTTCCCAGATTTGCAGATTCCGTGTATTCCCTCGCGCCGTGCAACCATATAAGGGGAGTACCGGCCATAAAAGGAATGGAATGACTTCAGGGCTGGGTTATAGGAACTGACACCATGTCTTTAGGCTGGTTCTTAGCGCATGCCTTCACAATGCAGCACATTTCACAGCTTTGGCTTTCAGTCAACACAGAGTTATTTTATTGTGCTTTCCAGCTTGCCAGCTAAAACTAACAATGACAACTCTGGTGCAGCATACAAAGAACATGGTCCTTGTCAAATCAATGATCAATAAGTATTTGTCTCAAACATTAATCTGTAGTGATTGGCACCGATATGGAAAGTCCATTTCAGCTGCATTTTTTCATTTGATATTGATATAATATATGAATATAAGAAACACTTTACTGCATGCTATAGGTTTATCCCAGTTGCAATAAAAATAGAAAAAACATGCCAACTGTGTTCAGTTCAGTTTTTTGTCAACTTTCATATCTCTGTGAAGTCCAGTCAACTGGTTACCCATTAGGCCAGGTGTGAATGTTCTTGGACTCTAAAACCTACCCAAACAGTTTGAATACAATGGGAAGCCCATCTGCTGTTTATATCCAATCAGCAGGCAATTAACTATGCTATGATGAGAGCAGATGACAATGTCTGTGAGAGGGTTTTGCGCATGGAACAGTCATGTATGCTTGTTTACGTAATTAATATTCAAACTCAAAAGTCTAGAAAATTACATCACTAAGGCATTGGTGGTTCAGTGGTAGAATTCTCGCCTGCCACGCGGGAGGCCCGGGTTCGATTCCCGGCCAATGCAGGGATATTTTTTGAAGTGTTGTTGAATATTCTCATAGAAGTAATAAGTACATGTATTTATTTACACATTTTTAAATAGCAGCTACATGTTACATGCTTCCTTATAAATGATCATATGGATTACATTTGAAACTCAAGTTAATTATGGCCATAGCTCTGGAATCATTCTTTTAAGATCCCTCCGGTATCTCAAATAAGTTTATTTTCAAATCCATGTCGTAAACAGGCTGATGTCCACAATCAGACATAATTCATACTACCTTTCAAAACAACTCCTTTACATTTTTCACAAACGCCTTCATTCCCATCTGTTCTACCCCCAATTTGACCCGTCATCCCTTTTGTGTTTCCTGTTATATGAGTACTGGGAACGAAATATTTCTCCATCAAAGCATTGGTGGTTCAGTGGTAGAATTCTCGCCTGCCACGCGGGAGGCCCGGGTTCGATTCCCGGCCAATGCAGAGATATTTTTTGAAGTGTTGTTGGATATATTAAATCCCTCTGGTATATCTCAAATAAGTTTATTTTCAAACCCATGTCGTAAACAGGCTGATGTCCACAATAAGGCATAAATCATACCACCTTTCAAAACAACAACTTTACATTCTTCACATGCCTTCATTCCCATCTGCTCCATCCTCCAACTTGACCCGTCATCCCCTTTGTGCTTTCTATTATATGAGTTTTGGGATCGAAATATTGCTCTATCAAAGCATTGGTGGTTCAGTGGTAGAATTCTCGCCTGCCACGCGGGAGGCCCGGGTTCGATTCCCGGCCAATGCATGCATATCTTTTTCAAAAGTATTTTAGGATCTACTTACAGAAATAAGTGATTAAAATTTCAGTCCAACCGTGTTCCAATATATAAATAACTACCATGTATTTGCTTACATACAACACATGGCCAAATGTATGTGGACACCTGCTCATCGAACATCTCATAATCATAGGCATTAATATGGAGTTGGTCCCCCTTTGCTGATTTGAATTCAGATTGTTTACTAGTCACATGTACACAGTTGCAGCTGTGATTGGAGGGTAGAGTGAAAATCTTAGCCTTCATCATGCAGCTATTGTGTGTAGACTGATGAGGGGAAAAAACTGGTTAATCCTTTTTAGAATGAGGCTGTAACGTAAACAAATGTAGGAAAAGTTAAGCATTGTAGGATTTACTCCGAAATAAGTACTTTAAATTTCACCTGATTAACTTTTCTTTTGGATTGCATTTGTCAACAAGTGAATTATTGCTAAACCTCTAGAATCATTATTTTAGATCAGTCTGGAATCTCAAATAATTTTATTTGCACATCCTCGTTGCAAACAGGCTGTAAGTACTATGTAATAACACTAATTACATTTTACTGCCTCTCATTTAATGGTCCTTCGATCTGGATTGCTAAATACAAAATCAACATATTTCAACTTCTGGTTCACTTCATCCGATCTGTTATATTACTCCCGGGGAGGGGTTTGCTCCACTAAAGCATTGGTGGTTCAGTGGTAGAATTCTCGCCTGCCACGCGGGAGGCCCGGGTTCGATTCCCGGCCAATGCAAGGTTCATTTTTTTGGGGGGAGGGGTCTATCATATTGGGGTCTACCCACATAAGTACATTTTGTCCCAATATATAAATAAGTACCATGTATTTGTTTACATACACTACATGTTCAAAAGTATGTGGACACCTAAAATCTAATTCCATTATCAGGGTTGCAGGTGTAATTGAAGGGTACAGTGAAAATCTTAGGCTTCGAGCTTCAACATGCAGGGCTAGTGAAATAAAATAATGAAAATTGTAATAAATACAATATAGAAGTAGCACTATATACAGTGATTAATTAATAAAATGTCCCTTGGTGTGGAGGCAGAGCAAAGACTAGAAGTCAAACGATTATTGGAGGACCAAAAAAAGCCGATACCGATTAAATCGGCCGAGATATATATATATTTGTAATAATCACAATTGCAACAATACTGAATGAATAATGAACATTTTTATTTGAACTTAATATAATACATCAATAAAATCTATTTAGTCTCAAATAAATAATAAAACATGTTCAATTTGGTTTAAATAATGCAAAAAACACAGTGTTGGAGAAGAAAGTAAAAGTGCAATATGTGCCATGTAAAAAAGCTAACGTTTAAGTTCCTTGCTCAGATCAGGAGAACATATGAAAGCTGGTGGTTCCTTTTATTAACACGATTCTTTAATATTCCCAGTTAAGAAGTTTTAGGTTGTAGTTATTATAGGACTATTTCTCTCTATACCGTTTGTATTTCATAGACCTTTGACTAGTGCCAGCCTAATCTCGGGAGTTGGTAAATCATAAACAGCGCTGTGCTTCAAGCATTGCGAAAAGCTGCTGGCAAACGGAGGAATGTACGGTTTGAATGAATGCTTACGATCCTGCTGCTGCCTACCACCGCTCAGTCAGACTGCTCTATCAAATATCAAATCATAGACTTAATTATAACATAATAACACACAGGCTTACGAGCCGCAGGTCATTAATATGGTCAAATCCAGAAACGATCATCTCGAAAACAAAACGTTTATTCTTTCAGTGAAATACGGAACCGTTACGTATTTTATCAAACGGGTGGCAACCCTAAGTCTAAATATTGCTGTTCATTGCACAACCTTCAATGTTATGCTATAATTATGTACAATTCTGGCAAATTAATTACAGTTTTTGTTAGGAAGAAAGAAATGGTCTTCACACAGTTCGCAATGAGCCAGGCAAACCAAACTGCGGCATATACTCCGACTCTGCTTAGAGATGAACGCAAGAGAAGTGACACAATTTCAGGCACCGCATTGATTATATGCAATGCAGGACTAGCTAGTTAAACTAGTAATATCATCAACCATGTGTAGTTTACTAGTGATTATGTTAGGATTGATTTGTTTTTTATAAGATAAGTTTAATGCTAGCTAGCAACTTACCATGGCTCCTCGCTGCCTGCACTCGCGTAACAGGTGGTCAGCCTGCCATGCAGTCCCCTCATGGATTGCAATATAATCGGTGTCCAAAAATGCCTTTTACCAATTGTTATGAAAACTTGAAAAATCGGCCCGAATTAATCGGCCATTCCGATTAATTGGTCGACCTCTAGTAAAGACTGTTGAGGGGGTGGGGGGAGGGGGGGGGGGGATGATCAGAGGGAGCAGAAAAATTACCATTGAGGGGGTGGGGGGAATGACCACAGGGGGAGCAGCAGAATGACCATTGAGTGAAATAAAAACAAAAAAGTAATAATATACATATTAACAACTGCAACAGGGAGGAATGTCGTTGGGGTGGGGGCAGAGTAAAAACTGTTAGGGGGTGGAATGTCCATGGGGGAGTAGCAGGTAAGGTCAGTGAGAGTTAAAGGTGTGTGGGAATGTCCATGGGGGAGTAGCAGAGGGGAGGTGGGGTAGGTAGCTGAATAGTGTTGGCTATTCAGCAGCCTGATGATCTGAAGGTTGAAAATATTTGCCAGTCTTTCAGTTTTTCCATGATGCTCCTGTGCTGCCCGCGTCTGAGTGACTGAACCTGGGAGAACAGGGCATGGCTTGGGTGGCTGGTGTCCCTGGTGATTTTCCTGGCCTTCCTGCGACACCTGACGTTGTAGGTGTCCTGTAGGGCAGGCAGTGTGCACCCAATGGTGCATTCGGTTGCCCGTGTCACGTCTGAACTATCTTGTTTGAATCCGGTGACTGAGGTGGCGTATTCATTGTGAATTCTGATTGGTCAGACCAACGCTATACAGACCTGATCACCGGAATTTCCCTCAAGTCTTTATTTGTAGGCGGGAAGAAGCAAGATGGAGTCATGGTCAGATTTTCAGAAAGGAGGACGGGATATCCGTGTTTATACCCGTGTTGAAAAGGCGTGTAGTAGTGGTCAAGAGTAGAATTTATGCAAGTTGGACAGTTGATGTGTTGGTAATAATTTGGGAGCACGGTTCTCAAATTACTTTTGTTAAAGTCCTTGCAGCAATGAACGCTGCCTCAGGGAATTCAGTCTCCAGTTTGTTCAGGGTCCAATGAAGATCTTTGAGAGCTTTTTTGGTGTCAGCTTGGGGCGGGATGTACACAGCCATGGCGATAATCCCAGTAAACTCTCCCGGAAGGTAAAAGTCGGAGGAGCATAAAGTTCCTTGTATGTTTACCCCTTTGCACCATGAGTTAATGGTCATAAAGCAGAGCCCGCCACCCTTGCTCTTGCCAGAGAGCCCGCTTCCTATCCCCCCCCAAAAAACTGTAAAACCCGCTGGTTGTATATAATCTGTCTGGATGTCAGAGGAAAGCCAAGTTTCAGAAAAACAGAGTATGTTGCAGGATCTGATGTCCCTCTGGAAAAAGATCCTCTCTCTGACTTACTCAAGTTTGTTCATTTATGATTGAACATTGGCGAGTAGTATGCTCAGTAATGGAGGATGGGTCGCCTGGCGTCTTAATCTCACTAAGACTGTAGTTGTACTCTACGGTAGGATTCCCAAGCAGCTTGGCTCCTCGCAGAAGAAGCTAGTCCATTGTTCTGCTGTCTCAGGGACTTCGGCGAGGTCGGGTGGACGGTGAGTATCTAGCGTTTCGTATTCCAAAAGTTCTACCTGAATGTATGTAGTAATGCATGAAACAAACAGATTGAGAAAATTAGATCTGCAACGTTTTATCGGAGCTCGAGGCGAGGCGCCCTCTGTCGGTGCCATAACAGCCTCCACTCTTCTGGGAAGGCATTCCTCTAGATGTGGGAACATTGCTGCAGGGACTTGCTTCCATTCATCCATAAGAGCATTAGTGATGTTGGGCAATTAGGCCTGGCATTAGGTGTTCCTATTCATCACAAAGGTATTCGATGGAGTTGAGGTCAGGGCTCTGTGCAGACCAGTCAAGTTCTTCCACTCCCATCTTGACAAAACATTTCTGTATGGACCTCGCTTTGTGCATGGGGGCATTGTCATGCTGAAACAGGAAAAGGCCGGCTAAGGCACTGCATCGCAGTGCTAGAGGCATCACTACAGATCCGGGTTCGATACCGGCCTGTGTCGCAGCCGGCCGCTACCTGGAGACCCATGAGGCGGAGCACATACGGGAGTTGCAGCGATGGGACAAGACAAACTACCAATTGGGGAGAAAAAGGGGTTAAAAAAAAGAAAGAAATAAGTTTTCCTTCAATGGAACTAAGGGGCCCAGCCCGAACCATGAAAAAGTGCCCTAGGCCTAGACCATTAATCCTCCTGCACCAAACTTTACATTTGGCACTATGTATTGAGGCAGGTAGCATTCTCCTGGCATCTGCCAAACACAGATGGTCCGTCAGACTGCCAGAGTCAGAGTCCAATGGTGGCAAGCTTTACGCTGATGCTTGGCATGGTGCATGGTAGCCATATAGTGTATTTTTACATGGTAGTCTACATGTTACATCATTTCTGATAACCTTTCATATGGATTACATTTGTAAACTCATTCATTATGGATAAACCTCTAGAAAAATTATTTTAGATCACTCGGGTATCGCTCAAGTTTATTTTCAAATCCTTGTCATAAACAGGCTCTAGGTGCTAGGCCATGTAAAAACACTACACATTGTACCTACCTAAAACTAGTCTACCATGCAAAAAATACAAGTGATTATAAGACGGGCACTATAAATACATTGTACTACCTATAACTGGTCTATCATGCAACAACAACAAAAAGCTTATTAAAGACGACATCTGTTTTTAATGGTCCTTCGAGCCGAATAGTTAAATACTAATTCAACATTTTGTTTCACTTCACCCTGACTGTTAGAGAAATACTCTGTCCCATAGAATGATATATCAAAGCATTGGTGGTTCAGTAGTAAACTTCTCGTCTGCCATTCGGGAGGCCCGGGTTGATTCCCGGCCAATGTGTGGACTCTTTTGGGGTATAAGCAGGATCTCGCTACACACTTGAATTTAAACTCCTGAAAATACCCAGAAACACAAATCTAAGTGCATGAGCTATATCAACCTATTTTCAAACTACTTCTGTACATTTTTGTCCTATATGTTTCTTTAAACCCCTTCCAATCTTTCTCTCCTATTTTCAACTACTCCCACTGTGTTGTGAGCCCTGGAATAAACTATCATTGCAGCTCAGCATTGGTGGTTCAGTGGTAGAATTCTCGCCTGCCACGCGGGAGGCCCGGGTTCGATTCCCGGCCAATGCAGGCATATCCTTTTAAAATAACTACCCTTTTCACTAACTGGATGACAGGCACAAGGTCTGCACCATAAGCGGGAAAATCTGTAGAATCACATTTTCAATATACCAATAGGAGGGTTTGATTTTAACCAATACATTTTTTAAATTCTTTGTGTGTTCTCACCTTGACGTTCAGGTCCTGGTCTAGTAGAATGTTCTCCAGCTTCAGATCTCGATGGACCACACCATTCTGAAGGAGAGGGAAAGAGACAATCAAGTAAAGTACCACTATTACACACAGATCTTTACACACGCACAGATTCTTCACCCCCTTGATGTTTTTCTAGGAAGACACTGCTGTGTTGATTTAGGAACTAGAGAGCAGATGACATTTACACAAACATGGCCTGAATACATAAGTGGAGGTCCAGTGTGTGTTTGTGTTTTGTGTGTGATATCAATCATTTTGTAACACAGTTGCTGTATAGAGATTCAAGAGAAATAGGGAACAGATGAAGAGTACAAAAGAACAGCTTAAAAGAGGAGAGATGAAAATGTAATTGTCTAATTGACATTGAAAGGTCATTCTCATGATATGAGTGTTTGATTCAATGATTAATCCACGAGCATACAGTACTGGTGAATGGTCAACAGTATACAGTCAGTGTGTGTAAACCTTGTCTGTGTTTGTTAGTCGATTCCTAGTTTGTCTTTCAATTAGCTTTCCTTAATTATTTTGGATTGTTCAGTTATCCCTCCTTCTGTCTTTCATTGTATTATCACAATTAACAATCCAGCTCTATAACAAACCCAACATGTACAGATGAATTCGCTAATGTAGTATAACGATATTGAAGAGAGAAAGAGGGGGTATAAGAGTTTGCTACAGGAAAATATGAATAGCACAGCAGAGGTCAATTCAGGCGAAGAGTGAATGTGAGAGAGCGAATAAGATAAAGAGGAGGGGGGAGGGAGACATGAATAGGGAAAGAGAGAGGTTTATGTGGCGTGTCTTTTAAAAACTTTCATTTTCCCCTGAAGCCTAAATACTTCCTGCTAAAGCTGCATACCTCAGAAGCATTCTAAATAATTCACGCGTTCCGGAACACTCATGTCTATTTTAGAACACTATTTGAGGTCAGACAACTAGAGGATGCAGCATCGAGCTCCAAAGCTAAAAGAGCGAGGGGTCTTTTTTGTTCTTCATTCAAATGTAGTGGTTTGAGATTGGGGGATAATTTAGCCATCTGGTGTTAAGCAGTATCAGCTATGAGCTAGCTCTGGTGTGCACACATGCATGTGGTTTATTCCACTGAAGAGCTTCATCCCAAAACTCTGCCAATAGGTGTTCACTATTTCCTAAGTCTCCTATTTCCTCCATTTCTGCACCAACTAGGAAATTTAGCTTTTTAACTTTTACCACGACACAATTCTATAAACTAAGAAAGTGAAATGTCCGAATAATAGTAAAGAAGGATTTATTTCAGATTTGATTTCTTTCATCACATTCCCAGTGGGTCAGAAGTTTAAATACACACAATTAGTATTTGGTAGCATTGCCTTTAAATTGTTAAACTTGGGTCAAACGTTTCAGGTAGCCTTCCACAAGCTTCCCACAATAATTTTGAATTTTGGCCCATTCCTCCTGACAGAGCTGGTGTAACTGAGTCAGGTTTGTAGGCCTCCTTGCTCGCACACGCTTTTTCAGTTCTGCCCACAAATGTTCTATAGGATTGAGGGCAGGGCTTTGTGATGGCCACTCAAATACCTAGACTTTGTTGTCCTTTAGCCATTTTGCCACAACTTTGGAAGTATGCTTGGGGTCATTGTTCATTTGGAAGACCCATTTGCGACCAAGCTTTAACTTCCTGACTGTGGTCTTGAGATGTTGCTTCAATATAGCCACATAATTTCCCTGCCTCATGATGCCATCTATTTTGTGAAGTGCACCAGTCCCTCCTGCAGCAGAACACCCCCACAACATGATGCTGCCACCCCCATGCATCACGGTTGGGATGGTGTTCTTCAGCTTGCAAGCCTCCCCCTTTTCCTCCAAACACATTCAATGGTCATTATGGCCAAACAGTTATATTTTTCTTTCATCAGACCAGAGGACATTTCTCCAAAAAGTACGATCTTTGTCCCCATGTGCAGTTGCAAACTGTAGTATGGCTTTTTTTATGGCGGTTTTGGAGCAGCGGCTTCTTCCTTGCTGAGCGGCCTTTCAGGTTATATCGATATAGGACTCATTTCAATGTGGATATAGATATTTTTGTACCGGTTTCCTCCAGCATCTTCACAAGGTCCTTCCTGTTGTTCTGGGATTGATTTGCAATTTTTGCATCAAAGTACGTTCATCTCTAGGAGACAGAAGGTGTCTCCTTCCTGAGCGGTATGTCGGTGTGGTCCCATGATGTTTATACTTGCGTACTATTGTTTGTACAGATGAACGTGGTACCTTCAGGCGTTAGGGAATTGCTCCCAAGGATGAACCATACTTGTGAAGGTCTTGGCTGATTTCTTTTGATTTTCCCATGATGTCAAGCAAAGAGGCACTGAGTTTGAAGGTAGGCCTTGAAATACATCCACAGTACACCTCCAATTGACTCAAATTATGTCAATTAGCCTATCAGAAGCTTCTAAAGCCATGACATCATTTTCTGGAATTTTCCAAGCTGTTTAAATGCAGAGTCAATTTAGTGTATGTAAACTTCTGACCCTCTGGAATTGTGATACAGTGAGTTTTAAGTGAAATAATCTGTCTGTAAACAATTGTTGGAAAAATGATTTGTGTCATGCAGAAAGTAGATGTCCTAACCGACTTGCCAAAACTATAGTTTGTTAACAAGAAATTTGTGGAGTGGTTGAAAAACAAGTTTTAATGACTCCAACCTAAGTGTATGTAAACGTCTGACTTCAACTGTAATTCTCCTTTGACCCACAAGGTTTTCCTCTGGTATTAGGAGTAGGATTTTGTGGGTTTAGCTGTGCAATGTTTGCCTGTTGCTTCATTTCACACCCTGAGAAGAGAAACTGCCGTGATCAGGATTTTTTGGGATTAGCTCACAGGTGGCTGGTGTCACCTTAACTGGGGAGGACAAGCTCATTGTATTGGCTGGAACAGAATTAATGGTATCAAACACATGGTTTACAAATGTTTTAGTATCACTCCATTCACTCTATTTCAGCCATTATTATGAGCCGTCCTCCCCTCACCAGCCTCCTGTGGCTTAGCAGTACCATGTTTGCCTGTTGCTCCGTTTTACACTAAGTGGGTTAATTGCAACCAACATTGAGCACTGCCTCAACATGAGGTGAACTCTCGTTAAACCATAAATATGTGCTAAAATCACCCGCCGCACACCTGATTTCAAGTTTTCATAACAATCGGAAATCTGTATTTTTGGAACCGTGAGTTTTGTGATCCATTGCACCACTACTGTCTAGCAATGATTAATAACCAGCTTGACAGAGCTTGAAGAGTTTTAAAAATAATAAATGGGTAAATATTGTGCAGTCCAGGTGTGCAGAGCTCTAAGAGACTTACCCAGAAAGACAGCTGTAATTGCTGCTAAAGGTGATTCTAACATGTATTGACTCTGGGTTGAATACTTAGCCAATAGCTAATCAAGATATATTAGTGTTTTATTTTACATTATAAATAAATAAAAAATTATAATCTTCGACCTTGACAGAGTATTTTGTGTAGATCGTTGAAAAAAAATGACATTTTAATTTGAATCATACTTTGTAACAAAATGTGGAAAAAGTAAATGGGGCCTGAATACTTTCTTAATTAAGGCACTGTAACTGTATAAAGTATTCCCCCCATCACTACTGAAAAGAGAAACTGCAGCACACGCGGATATAGGATTCATCACATTATTTAGCAAATAATTATGCTAATTGAAATACAATGATTGCGTGTGCGTGCGAACGCTCATGCATTTCTGTGTGAGCCTGTGCAGCATGCATGTGTGTGTTTACCGTGTGGCAGTAGTGCACGGCGGAGGTGATTTGTCTGAAGATGTCTCTGGCCTCTGTCTCCACCAGTCTCCTCCTCTCATTGACGTAGTCATACAACTCCCCCCTGCTGGCATACTCCATCACTATCACTATCTTATCACGACTCTCAAACACTACACAGGGAGAGCACAGAGAAAGGTTACATTGTGTGTGTACGTATGCGTGTTTTCCTTTCAGTGTGTGTGTGCGTGTGTGTGTATTCTCACCCTCGTGGAAGCGTATGATGTAGGGGTGTTTGAGGGCGGAGGTGATTTCTATCTCTCTCTGGATATGAACTCTGTCCAGATCATCAGTGATGCTCTCCTTACGAATCGACTTGATGGCCACCTGAGAACACACAACACCAGACACACACACAGCGTTAGACTTCATTACGGTTACACACACCTCCGAGCTACAAACACAGCACACAGACAGACACACTTAAGAATGTTAATGGCACAGGCACACACACAAACGATACAATGCTAGACATTGCTAGGTGACGCACATCTGCACAAACAAAGTTCATTCATAGTCAATATGATGATGCTCATAAATCAATGAACACAGTGTCACTGGGTAACGTTGGCAACCTCTTTTCTTCTGGTCTATAGAGTAGTCTTTCTTCTATCTGGTTTATAGCGTAGGCTAAAAATCACATACTGTGAGCTAGTGATGGGTGAAAAAAAATCGATAGTTACATATCGGGATATTATTTTTGACAATATATTGTATAGTTTTGACAATATTGCAATATTATTTTTGCGCTAGTTGGCTATACATGCACCAAAACTCCAGTATGTTTCCTTCATAGCTTGTTCTTCATCTTCTTTTTAAACAGGGAGCCAATTTGTTTTCAGCACTTATTTCAATGACTAATCAAAACTCGTTTTCTCATGGCTCTCTTTTCCCTCTGCAACAGACATGGTGAGTGAGCAATTTGATGGAAACAGCGAATTGCAATAAAATCACAGTATCGAATCGCAATACATATAGCATCGTGAGAATCGCAATACATATTGTATCGGCACCTAAGTACCGTGATAATATCGTATCGAGGTCCCTGGAAATTCCCAGCCTTACCATGATCCAGGCGTAACCATGGTGATACTTTATTTGTCCCTGTTGTTCGTCTGTCCAGGGTTTGGTCCCAGCAACAAGAGATTCCTGACTAGTTAAATCCCCGGCCAACACTTAATTCATTCACTCTTCCTTATCTCGTTCAAACTTAATTTGCCTCGTTAAGGAAGACAGGCAAACACTGACAATCACACAATTCACAAGTTTGCAAACACAGAAGTCCCTGGGTAGAGGTGATACTTGGGGTTTAGGGCAGAGGCTGCAGTGTTCACACACTGTTCACTTAATCTCACACACACTCAACCCCCAAAACCCCTGGCACACACACACACCCCTGAAAATGTTTTGTGTGAAGCTTCAACCTGATACGTAAGAGTTATTCAACCCTGTGGCATTATATCAACCACTAGGGTTCTCAAAGCTAGCACTCTCTCGCTCTCTGAGGACCACTGTTCTTCCAGTTGGGTCACAGTTCTAGAATTCTCAGCTGCCGGAAAGAACTCTGGGACATCAGAAGATGGTATTCACACGCTCTCTGGGCCAACACAGTTACAAAACACACACATATCCACACACACTCCAGGGACTCTCTGACTTAGATACTCATGCTTGCTTGATCAGCCACCAGAGATCAATGTCTTGTAAACTGTGTGGACGTGCTAGCAGGGTAATGTCCCACTAGAGAGAACAATGATGTAACCACACCTCGGAGTTTCCCTACAGACTCCACGTCTCATCTGATCATGTAGGGGATTGTATGTGTGAGTGTGAGTGTGAGTGTGAGTGTGAGTGTGAGTGTGAGTGTGAGTGTGAGTGTGAGAGAGAGTGAGAGAGAGAGAGAGAGAGAGAGAGAGAGAGAGAGAGAGAGAGAGAGAATGCATGTGTGTGAGCGCATGCCTGTGTTCATTGAACTATTAGTCAAAGTATCTGAATGACCTCTAAAAATATGTGGATCATTTCAATCATTTGTTTGTGTAAAATACTGAAGGCTGATCCGGGAGGACCATGAATAACAGGTATTACTAGATAGATACATGTGCCAGAGTATATGGTTCAGCCACCACAGCTCTGTCGGGTATGGAACGCCATTTGGGTCTTATACACGTCTTATACACGTCAATTAACGCTATCTGACATGTAAAATAAGCTTGACCCGAATATGACTGTACGTCACATAATAATTTAACACGCTCATATATTTTTACATAGTTTTACACATTGATGACACTATAACTCGTATTCCATGTCACAACGATTCACCCATACGTATGCTATGATGCTGGTAAAGGTTTTTGTCTGGCGCCCGTGCCGCTGCCGGATGAGCGCAGACACACTTCCCCAAGCTCTGGACAGTGCTGGTCGTAAAAAAAGCTAGCTAGCTGATGGATGCACACAATGTTCTTCCCCAAAAACATAGCAAAACGACATAACCTAGCTAGCTAACTACCGAGCTAAGTGTCGTCATCTAAAATACCCATACATTTATAAGACAGTTTTTATTTGATTAATGGTGGTCGATGTGGGTCCGACCATAGCTAGCCACAATAAGGATTAGCCACAATAGTGGAATTTGAGGTTTGCCTTCAAAATGAAAGTCATGCAAATAATACATATAGTGAAATCATGCCATAATGGAACAACAGATCATGCGAAACGAGGTTGGAATGTTCTTATATAAATTCAACAAAAGACAATACTTTGTTAATTTGACAAAGATCTGTTGAAATCACATTGGATGTATTAGACTTTAGAATTTAATTGGGGACATACTTATTTCACTGTACAGCCTTACCTATAGATTGTGGATCAATGACATGGGGTATCAGTCTACTCAGTGACAGCCAGAGAACATTCGCGTCGTAGCTCTTATTGCGGGACTCTGAAACAACTGTGAATTGAGCCACATTTATTGTACCAGTCAACCTACGTGAATTGAACACTATTCCAGAGGAAAAACTGTACAAAGTGGATGTTTTTGAGCCTAATAACTCTTGAGGAGGACTTTGGGGAAAAAAAGCACTTGGGTACTGAGTAGGCTGATATCCCATTTCATTGATCCCAAATCTTTAGGTAAGGCTGTACACTGCAATATGAATGTCAATATGCACAATAGCGTGACTGGGGAGGTGATTTCCCACAGTCAAAGTCCCGCAATAAGAGCTACGACGCTAATATTTCCGTAAACTCTTCACAGCGATTACAGCCTCGAGTCGTCTTGGGTATGATGTTACAAGCTTGGCACACCTGTATTTGGGGAGTTTCTCCCAAATAGAATCTTCTTTTCATGGTATGAGAGTACTTTAGGTGCCTTTTGGCAAACTCCAAGCGGGCTGTCATGTGCCTTTTACTGAGGAGTGGCTTCCGTCTGGCTACAGAAATATACCATAAAGGCCTGATTGGTGGAGTGCTGCAGAGGTGGTTGTCCTTCTTGAAGGTCCTCCCATCTCCACAGAGGAACTCTGGAGCTCTGCCAGAGTGACCATTGGCTTCTTGGTCACCTCCCTGAACATGGCCCTTCTCCCCCGATGGCTCAGTTTGGCCAGGCGGCCAGCTCTAGGAAGTCTTGGTGGTTCCAAACATCTTCCCTTTAAGAATGATGGAGGCCACTGTGTTCTTGTGGATCTTCAATGCTGCAGACATTTTTTGGTACCCTTCCCCAGATCTGTGCCTCGACACAATCCTGTCTCGGAGCTCTACGGACAATTCCTTTGACCTCTGACATGCACTGTCAACTGTGGGACCTTATATAGACAGATGTGTGCCTTTCCAAATCATGTCCAATCAATTGAATTTACCACAGGTGGACTCCAATCAAGTTGTAGAAACATCAAGGATGATCAATGGAAACAGGATGCATCTGAGTCTCATAGCGATGGGTCTGAATCATTATGTAAATAAGTTTTTTCGTTTTTATAAATTAGCAACAATTCTGAAAAACTGTTTTCGCTTTGTCATTATGGGGTATTGTGTGTAGATTGACGAGGATTTTTATTTTATTTAATCCATTTTAGAATAAGACTGTAACGTAACAAAATGTGGAAAAAGTCCATGGGTCTGAATACTTTCCAAATGCACTGTAAAAGGTAAATGCAGTGCCTTGCGAAAGTATTCGGCCCCCTTGAACTTTGCAACCTTTTGCCACATTTCAGGCTTCAAACATAAAGATATAAAACTGTATTTTTTTTGTGAAGAATCAACAACAAGTGGGACACAATCATGAAGTGGAACGACATTTATTGGATATTTCAAACTTTTTTAACAAATCAAAAACTGAAAAATTGGGCGTGCAAAATTATTCAGCCCCCTTAAGTTAATACTTTGTAGCGCCACCTTTTGCTGCGATTACAGCTGTAAGTCGCTTCGGGTATGTCTCTATCAGTTTTGCACATCGAGAGACTGACATTTTTTCCCATTCCTCCTTGCAAAACAGCTCGAGCTCAGTGAGGTTGGATGGAGAGCATTTGTGAACAGCAGTTTTCAGTTCTTTCCACAGATTCTCGATTGGATTCAGGTCTGGACTTTGACTTGGCCATTCTAACACCTGGATATGTTTATTTTTCAACCATTCCATTGTAGATTTTGCTTTATGTTTTGAATCATTGTCTTGTTGGATGACAAATCTCCGTCCCAGTCTCAGGTCTTTTGCAGACTCCATCAGGTTTTCTTCCAGAATGGTCCTGTATTTGGCTCCATCCATCTTCCCTGTCCCTGCTGAAGAAAAGCAGGCCCAAACCATGATGCTGCCACCACCATGTTTGACAGTGGGGATGGTGTGTTCAGCTGTGTTGCTTTTACGCCAAACATAACGTTTTGCATTGTTGGCAAAAAGTTCAATTTTGGTTTCATCTGACCAGAGCACCTTCTTCCACATGTTTGGTGTGTCTCCCAGGTGGCTTGTGGCAAACTTTAAACGACACGTTTTATGGATATCTTTAAGAAATGGCTTTCTTCTTGCCACTCTTCCATAAAGGCCAGATTTGTGCAATATACGACTGATTGTTGTCCTATGGACAGAGTCTCCCACCTCAGCTGTAGATCTCTGCAGTTCATCCAGAGTGATCATGGGCCTCTTGGCTGCATCTCTGATCAGTCTTCTCCTTGTATGAGCTGAAAGTTTAGAGGGACGGCCAGGTCTTGGTAGATTTGCAGTGTTCTGATACTCCTTCCATTTCAATATTATCGCTTGCACAGTGCTCCTTGGGATGTTTAAAGCTTGGGAAATCTTTTTGTATCCAAATCCGGCTTTAAACTTCTTCACAACAGTATCTCGGACCTGCCTGGTGTGTTCCTTGTTCTTCATGATGCTCTCTGCGCTTTTAACGGACCTCTGAGACTATCACAGTGCAGGTGCATTTATACGGAGACTTGATTACACAAAGGTGGATTGTATTTATCATCATTAGTCATTTAGGTCAACATTGGATCATTCAGAGATCCTCACTGAACTTCTGGAGAGAGTTTGCTGCACTGAAAGTAAAGGGGCTGAATAATTTTGCACGCCCAATTTTTCAGTTTTTGATTTGTTAAAAAAGTTTGAAATATCCAATAAATGTCGTTCCACTTCATGATTGTGTCCCACTTGTTGTTGATTCTTTCTCAAAAAAATACAGTTTTATATCTTTATGTTTGAAGCCTGAAATGTGGCAAAAGGTCACAAAGTTCAAGGGGGCCGAATACTTTCGCAAGGCACTGTATGTATAGGAGTGAGGTGATCAGGATATAGGGTAAACAGAGTAGCAGCAGCATAGGCTATATGATGATTGTAAGTGAGTGGCTGTGCGTGTGTTTCGAGTCAATATGAATGTATGTGCATATTATGTGTGTGTGTTGGAGTGTCAGTGTGCATGAGTGTGTACTACAACCCTGTTGATGTGGAAGGGGTTTGTGCCCCCCCCTTTCCGGCACCACACTGCCAGGTCACTGACCTCTCATCGTCGCCAGTGATCAGACCTACCACTGTCTAGTCGTCAGCACACTTGACAATGTTGTTGGTATTGTGCATCACCACGCAGTCGTGGGTGAACAAGGAGTACAGAAGGGGACTAAGCACACATCCCTGTGGGGCCCCCGTGTTGAGGGTCAGCATGGCGGTCAGCCCGTCAGGAAGTCCAGGATCCAGTTGCAAAGAGAGGTGTTCAGTCCCAGGGTTCTAAACTTGGTGACGAGCTTGGAGGAGACAATGGTGTTCAATGCTGAGCTGTAGTGAATGAACAGCATTCTCACATTGGTATTCCTCTTATCTAGGTGGGTGAGGGCAGTGTGGAGTGCAATTGAGATTGAGTCGTCTATGGATCTGTTGGGGCGGTATGCACATTTGAGTGGGTCTAGGATGTCTGGGATGATGAAGTTGATGTGTGCTTCTCAAAGCACTTCATGATCACAGATGTGAGTGCTACAGGCGGGTAGTTATTGTGGCATGAAGCCTTAGAGTTATTGGGGACAGGAATGATGGTGGGGCTTCTTGTACTTGTTCCTGTCCTCAGCCGTAGCCCACATGATCTTGAAAATCAAATCAACACTAGAACCACCTGACCTTTCAGCCTATAAATACCCGCTAGAGAATGTTGAGAATGTTGCCGGGTGTCACATTTAGCATACGCTTCAGATGCATATCAACCTGCAAGGTGCACAAACAAACACCAAGCCTTGACAAATATTGCATAAACAATTGTAAAGCATGAATTGCATGAAGAAATATTAGTGGAAATATACCCATGTAAAAATATAACAACAAATATTTGTTTAGATAGAGTAAAGGACATGTTTTGTATAATTCTACAAAGTCTACAAAGTAGGCCAAAAGCCAATTTCCAACACTTCCAGTCAAATGAGGCATCAACATTCTAACAGTGTAATAAATCCATTTCATATTTCCTATGTGAAGAATAATAATTTGGTTGTGTTTATAAAAGTCGTAAGTAACATAAGATAAGTAACAGACAAACTATTATTTCAAAGAACATGAAAGCATGTTCATTCGTTTATGTTACTCTAGGCCAGTGGTTCCCAAACTTTTCATAGTCCCCCTCTTTTGCACCAGGGTCAAATGTTGTTTTTTGCCATCATTGGTAAGCCTGCCACACACACACACACACACACACACACACACACACACACACACACACAAACATAAGAATGAGAGTGAGTTGTTGTCACAACCCAGCTCGTGGGAAGTGAAAAAGACCTCTTATAGGACCAGGGCACAAATAATAATCAATTTTGCTCTTTATTTTATTTTATTTTATCTTACATATAAAACCTTATTTGTTCATTGAAAATTGTGAATAACTTACCACAGGTTAATGAGAAGGGTGTGCTTGAAAGGATGCACATAACTCTGCAATGTTGGGTTGTATTGGAGAGTCTCAGTCTTAAATCATTTTCCACACACAGTCTGTGCCTGTATTTAGTTTTCATGCTAGTGAGGGCCGAGAATCCACTCTCACATACACTACCGTTCAAAAGTTTGGGGTCACTTAGAAGTACTTGTTTTTGAAAGCACCTTTTTTGTCTATTAAAATAACATCAAATTGATCAGAAATGCAGTGTAGATATTGTTAATGTTGTAAATTACTATTGTAGCTGGAAACGGTTGATTTTTAATGGAATATCTACATAGGCGTACAGAGGCCCATTATCAGCAACCATCACTCCTGTGTACCAATGGCACGTTGTGTTAGCTAATCCAAGTTTATCATTTTAAAAGACTAATTGATCATTAGAAAACCCTTTTGCAATTATGTTAGCACAGCTGAAAACTGTTGTGCTAATTAAAGAAGCAATAAAACTGGCCTTCTTTAGACTAGTTGAGTATCTGGAGCATCAGCATTTGTGGGTTCGATTACAGGCTCAAAATGGCCAGAAACAAAGACCTTTCTTCCGAAACTCGTCAGTCTATTCTTGTTCTGAGAAATTAAAGCTATTCCATGTGAGAAATTGCCAAGAAACTGAAGATCTCGTACAACACTGTGTACTACTCCCTTCACAGAACAGCGCAAACTGGCTCTAACCAGAATAGAAAGAGGAGTGGGCGGCCCTGGTGCATAACTGAGCAAGAGGACAAGTACATTAGTGTCTAGTTTGAGAAACAGACGCCTTACAAGTCCTCAACTGGCAGCTTCATTA
Organism: Oncorhynchus clarkii lewisi; assembly: GCF_045791955.1. Classification (NCBI taxonomy): domain Eukaryota; kingdom Metazoa; phylum Chordata; class Actinopteri; order Salmoniformes; family Salmonidae; genus Oncorhynchus; species Oncorhynchus clarkii. The sequence goes on from NC_092162.1 coordinate 62,761,323, forward strand.
AATAGTACCCTCAAAACACCGGTCTCAACGTCAACAGTGAAGAGGCGACTCCGGGATGCTGGCCTTCTAGGGATAATGAATCCAGTTGTTTGTGTCATCCGTTTCGGGAAAGTACCTTCATAATTGCGCACCCAACTCACTCAGGTGCTTCGCTATATCACATTTGACATTGTCCGTAAGCTTGAGTTTATTTACACACAAAAAAAATCATACAATGATGGAAAGACCTGTGTGTTGTCCTTGTTAATGCAGACAGAGAAGAGCTTCAAATTCTTAAATCATAGCCTCAATTTTGTCCTGCACATTGAATATAGTTGTGGAGAGTCCCTGTAATCCTAGATTCAGGTCATTCAGGCGAGAAAAAACATCACCCAGATAGGCCAGTAGTGTGAGAAAGTCATCATCATGCAAGCAGTCAGACAAGTGAAAATTATGGTCAGTAAAGAAAACTTTAAGCTCGTCTCTCGATTCTAAACCACGTTTAAATTATTTTGCTCCTTGATAACTAGCACACTTCTGTATGTTGTAAAATAATTACATGGTTGCTGCCAATATAATTTGGATACTGCTTTAAAGCAGCACTAACTTAGCCACACAGTACTTTTAGTAGATTCCCTCCAAAGATCAATACATTTTTAATGTTGTTGAATTCCATTTTAATGTCTGGAATCCGTGAGGGCCCTAATTATCATATTTGGACCCGAATGAGGCTCTCCACTCTACAAGCTCTCACAGTCTCACATCAGAATTAGATGTTCACCCATGTTTCTCAAACGTCAAATTTCAAAGTTATTTAAAATGTCAAATTTCAAAGTCTATAAGGCATTAACTCCAAATTCTTAAGGTTAGACATTAAATCCGAATGGTTAAGGTAAGGGTTATGGTTTGGGATAGGATTAAAACAAAAATATCAGCCTTTGAAATCAGAGGCATATGCTTATGCCCATCCGCCATCCCCATCCACAATGCCTTAGCAAAACCAAAACCTATTTGAAGGTAACAGCGCTCACTGTTGCCCCCCTAGGATCATGTCACCTCCACCTTACCTGCCACCCTAGACCTACTTCAGTTTGCATACCGCCCCAACAGGTCCACAGACGATGCAATCGCCATCACAATGCCCTATCTGGACAAGAGGAATACCTACGTAAGAATGCTGCTCATTGATTACAGCTCAGCAATCAACACCATAGTACCCTCCAAGCTCATCATTAAGCTTGAGGCCCTGGGTATCAACCCCGCTCTGCGCAACTGGGTCCTTGACTTCCTGACTGGCCGCCCCCAGGTGGTGAAGGTAGGAAACAACATCTCCACTTCGCTGATCCTCAACACTGGGGCCCCACAAGGGTGCGTGCTCAGCCCCCTCCTGTACTCCCTGTTCACCAATGACTGCGTGGCCATGCACGCCGCCAACTCAATTATCAAGTTTACAGACAACACAACAGTAGTGAGCTTGATTACCAACAACGACAAGAGGGCACTCTGAGTGTGGTGTCAGGAAAACAACCTCTCACTCAACGTCAACAAAACAAAAGGAGATGATCGTGGACTTCAGGAAACAGCAGAGAGAGTACCCCCCCCTATCCACATCGACGGGACAGTAGAGGAGGTGGAAAGTTAAGGAGGTAGAGGAGGTGGAAAGTTAAGTTCCTCGGCGTGGGTCATTCTCATGAAACCATTAAAATACCATGGCAGTAATGATTTTAAATAGAAAACATCATAATGCATATATGATATGCATATATGATGAACAGAGAGAAGCAGTAGGGTAAAAGAGGGGTTGGCGGGTGGTGGGTGGTGGGACACAATGCAGATAGCCCGGTTAGGCAATGTGCAGGAGCACTGGTTGGTCGGCCCAATTGAGGTAGTATGTCATTGAATGTATACTTAAAGTGACTATGCATATATGATAAACAGAGAGTAGCAGCAGCGTAAAAAGAGGGGTTGGGGGGGGCACACAATGCAAATAGTCCGGGTAGCCATTTTATTACCTGTTCAGGAGTCTTATGGCTTGGCTTGGGAGTAAAAACTGTTGAGAAGCCTTTTTGTCCTAAACTTGGCACTCCGGTACCACTTGCCATGCGGTAGTAGAGAGAATGTATACAGAGAAGAGAGTCGGCCCGAGAATTGAACACTGGGGTAACCCCATAGACTGCCAGAGATCTGGAAAACGGGCCCTCCGATTTGACACACTGAACTCCGTCTGAAAAGTAGTTGGTGCGAGGCCATCATTTGAGAAACCAAGGCTGTTGAGTCTGCCGATAAGAATGTGGTGATTGACAGAAACGAAAGCCTTGGCCAGGTCGATGAATACAGCTGCATAGTATTGTCTCTTATCGATGGCGGTTATTATATTGTTTAGGACCTTGAACGTGGCTGAGGTGTACCCATGACCAGCTCAGAAACCAGATTGCATAGCAGAGAAGGTACGGTGGGATTTGAAATGGTCGGTGATCTGTTTGTTAACTCTGCTTTCAAAGACCTTAGAAAGGCAGGGTAGGAGAGATATAGGTCCGTAGCAGTTTGGGTCTAGAGCATCTCCCCCTTTGAGGAAGGGGATGACTGCGGCAGCTTTCCAATCTTTGAGGATCTCAGACGATACGAAAGAGAGGTTGAACAAGCTAGTAATAGGGGTTGCAACAATTTCGGATGATCATTTTAGATTTACTTTTGTAAATCACTTTTCCTAAAATAAATAATCTCAGCGAGTAGATTGATGGGCCCTTCTTTTGCTCTGGACAGCCCGCGTGTGGAAAACACTGCTATAAGAACGCATTATGACTCTGTTTTTACTTGTAAATCATCCTTTCCATCCATACATACCTAGTGGGGGAGAAGGAGCAGAGGAGGGGGGTGAAGGATGGTGGGGGAGAAGGGGGCAGTGGGCAGAGGAGTGGGGTGAAGGATGGTGGGGGAGAAGGGGGCAGTGGGCAGAGGAGGGGGGTGAAGGGGGCAGTGGGCAGAGGAGGGGGGTGAAGGATGGTGGGGGAGAAGGGAGGGGGGTGAAGGATGGTGGGGGAGAAGGGGGCAGTGGGCAGGGGGCAGTGGGCAAGGGGGCAGTGGGCAGGAGGGTGGTGAACCACAACCTCAACACCACAATGGGACAGACAACACAGGACCCACCAACCCAACAGACCCCCCCCCCCCCCCCCCCCCATCACCTCCCCAAAATCCCCCAATTCCACTAACGGTCCGTATGAAGCCAAACGGAGCTGCTGCTCATGTTGGTATCTGCACTGATGGCGCAAAAGCCATGACAGGGAGACATAGTGCAGTGGTAACGCGTGTGCCAGCAGTTGCTCCCGACACCACTTGAACACACTACACTGCAGCATCCACTGAGAGGCTCTTGCTGCCAAGGGAAAGCCTGACAGCTTGAAAGACATTTTGGACACTACAGTGAAAATTGTTAACTTTGTTAAAGCAAGGCCCCTGAACTCTCATGTATTTTCTACACTATGCAATGATATGGGCAGCGACTATGTAACGCTTTTACAACATACAGAAGTGTGCTGGTTATCAAGGGGAAAAGTATTGACACGTTTTTTTGAATTGAGAGACGAGCTTAAAGTTTTCTTTTTTGACGATCATTTTCACTTGTCTGACTGCTTGCATGATGACGAGTTTCTCACACGACTGGCCCTTCTGGGTGATGTTTTTAATCACCAGAATGATCTGAATCTAGGATTACATGGACTCTCTGCAACTATATTCAATGTGTGGGACAAAATTGAGGCTATGATTAAGAAGTTGGAGCTCTTCTCTGTCTGCATTAACAACGACAACACACAGGTCTTTCCATCATTGTATGATTTTTTGTGTGCAAATGAACTCAAGCTTACGGACAATGTCAAATGCGACATAGCGAAGCACCTGAGTGAGATGGGTGCACAATTATGCAGGTACTTTCCCTAAACAGATGACACAAACAACTGGATTCGTTATCCCTTTCATGCCCTGCCTTCAGTCCACTTACCGTGGATTTACAAATTTAATCAGAAGCCATTGCCAGATTTCTGGATTGAGCTGTGCTCAGTGTATCCTGCCTTGGCAAATCGCGCTGTTAAGACACTGATGCCCTTTGCAACCACGTACCTATGTGAGAGTGGATTCTCGGCCCTCACTAGCATGAAAATTAAATACAGGCACAGACTGTGTGTGGGAAATTATTTAAGACTGAGACTCTCTCCAATACAACCCAACATTGCAGAGTTACGTGCATCCTTTCAAGCACACCCTTCTCATTAACCTTTGAGTTATTCCCAATTTTTGATGGACAAATAAGGTTTTATATGTAAGATGGTTAAATAAAAAGCAAAATGATTGATTATTATTATTGTTAATATTATTATTATTGCCCTGGTCCTATAAGAGCTCTTTGACACTTCCCATGAGCCAGGTTGTGACAAAAACCCACACTCATTCTTATGTTTAATAAATGTATTGTGTAATGTATGTGTGGCAGGCGTATGATGATGGCAAAAAACAACATTTGATTCGCAGCTGAATGTTGAATGTTTGAAGGGGTACGGAACTATAAAAAGTTTGGGAACCACTGTCCTAGAGCAAACAAACAACTATACATACCTCGGCCTAAGGTCACAGGTAACTTCCACAAAGAAGTGAAAGAGCTCAGAGACAAGGCAAGAAGGGCCTTCTATGCCATCAAAAGGAACATAAAATTCGACATACCAATTAGGATCTGGCTAAAAATACTTGAATCAGTTATAGAACCCATTGCCCTTCATCAAAGGAGATGATTGTGGACTACAGGAAAAGGAGGACCGAGCACACCCCATTCTCATCGATGGCACTGTAGTGGAGCAGGTTCAGAGCTTCAAGTTCCTTGGTGTCCACATCACCAACACCCAAGCACATCAAGACAGTCGTGAAGAGGGCACGACAAAACCTATTCCCCCTCAGGAGACTGAAAAGATTTGGCATGAGTCTTCCGATCCTCAAAAGGTTCTACAGCTGCACCATCAAGAGCATCAGTTGCTCGGCCTCCGACCGCAAGGCACTACAGAGGGTAGTGCGAACAGCCCAGTACATCACTGGGGCCAAGCTTCCTTCCATCCAGGACCTCTACACCAGGCGGTGTCAGAGGAACGCCCTAAATATTGCCAAAGACTCCAGCCACCCAGGTCATGGACTGTCCTTCAAAAACAAACCCAATTCTGATAAACTCCCATATCTACTGGGTGAAATGCCAGTGTGCCATCACGGCAGCAAGATTTGTGACCTGTTGCCACAAGAAAAGGGCAACCAGTGAAGAACAAACACCATTGTAAATACAACCCATATTTATGTTGATTTATTTTCCCTTTTCAACTTTAACTATTTGCGCATCGTTACAACACTGTATACAGTGGAAATCGGAAGTTTAAATACACTTAGGTTGGAGTCATTAAAACTTGTTTTTCAACCACTCCACAAATGTCTTGTTAACACACTATAGTTTTGGCAAGTTGGTTAGGACATCTACTTTGTGCATGACAACTAATGTTTCCAACAATTGTTTACAGACAGATTATTTCACTTAATCACAATTCCAGAGGGTCAGAAGTTTGCATACAGTAAATTGACTGTGCCTTTAAACAGCTTGGAAAATTCCAGAAAAGTATGTTATGGCTTTAGAAGCTTCTGATAGGCTAATTGACATCATTTGAGTCAATTGGAGGTGTACCTGTGGATGTATTTCAAGGCCTATTTTCAAACTAAGTGCCTCTTTGCTTGACATCATGGGAAAATCATAGTATAAAGACCATGGGACCACGCAGCCGTCATACCGCTGAGGAAGGAGACGCGTTCTGTCTCCTAAAGATGAAAGTACTGTGGTGTGTAAAGTGCAAATCAATCCCAGAACAAGAACAAAGGACCATGTTAAGATGCTGGAGGAAACAGGTACAAAAGTATCTATATCCAGAGTAAAACAAGTCCTATATCGACATAACCTGAAAGACCGCTCAGCAAGGAAGATGCCACTGCTCCAAAACCGCCATAAAAAAGCCAGATTACGGTTTGCAACTGCACATGGGGACAAAGATCATACTTTTTGGAGAAATGTCCTCTGGTCTGATGAAAGAAAAATAGAACTGGCCATAATGACCATCGCTATATTTGGAGGAATAGGGGGAGGCTTGCAAGCCATAGAACACCATCCCAACCGTGAAGCATGGGGGTGGCAGCATCATGTTGTGGGGGTGTTTTGCTGCAGGAGGGACTGGTGCACTTCACAACATAGATGGCATCATGAGGCGGGAAAATTATGTGGATATATTGAAGCAACATCTCAAGACATCAGTCAGGAAGTTAAAGCTTGGTCGCAAATGGGTCTTCCAAATGAACAATGACCCCAAGCATACCTCCAAAGTTGTGGCAAAATGACTTAAGGACAACAAAGTCAAGGTATTGGAGTGGCCATCACAAAGCCCTGACCTCAATCCTATAGAAACTTTGTGGGCAGAACTGAAAAAGTATGTGTGCAAGCAAGGAGGCCTACAAACCTGACTCAGTTACACCACCTCTGTCAGGAGGAATGGACTAAAATTATCCCAACTTATTGTGGGAAGCTTGTGGAAGGCTTTAAACAATTTAAAGGCAATGCTACCAAACACCAATTGTGTGTATGTAAACTTCTGACCCACTGGGAATGTGATGAAAAAAATATAAGCTGAAATAAATCATTCTCTCTACTATTATTCTGACATTTCACATTCTTAAAATAAAGTGGTGATCCTAACTGACCTAAGACAGGGAATTTTTACTAGGAGTAAATGTCAGGAATTGTGAAAAACTGAGTTTAAATGTATTTGGCCTCGGTTTATGTAAACTTCTGACTTCAACAGTATATTCGTAAAGACATTTCAAAAGTAATTTATTATTTTGGAACTTCTGTGAGTGTAACGTTTACGGTTTATTTCACTTTTGTTTATTATCTACTTCACTTGCTTTGGCAATGTTAACATATGTTTCACATGACAATAAAGCCCTTGAATTGAAATGGTGGGGGAGAAGCGGGTAGTGGAGACTACATGAGGAAAGGAGGGAGGGCTAGCATTTGGTGAAAGGGCTTAGAGGTTGAGGGCGTAAAAGGGGTGTGAGAGGGGGCAGTGGAGAGCATGAGGGAGTGGGGAAGAGGGAAGCACAGGGTTAACAGAAGGAGAACTGAGAGCAGGGGGGGGGGCACAGGGTTAACAGAAGGAGAACTGAGAGCATGAGGGAGTGGGGAAGAGGGAGGCACAGGGTTAACAGAAGGAGAACTGAGAGCAGGGGGGGGGGAGGCACAGGGTTAACAGAAGGAAAACTGAGAGCATGAGGGAGTGGGGAAGAGGGAGGCACAGGGTTAACAGAAGGAGAACTGGGGGCAGGGGGGGGTGTCACTTCAGGCCTGCCTCCTGCCTTCCTCTGGGGCATTAAGACCTGACCAGCAGAGCACAGAGAAGGAGGGAAGAACACTCTGGGTTTTGCTCTCTTCTAGACACCTACGGGAACACACAGCATTCCTGAAAGGACAATGACTAGGGTGTGTGCTGAAATGAGAGAAAGAGTATGAGAGAGAGAGCGAGAGAGAAAGTGGGACACAGAGAGAGAAAGAGATGGAGTCATGAGTCTAAACATATGTAGTACAAATATAGAATTAGTGTACTTGCTGGGTGGCAGAGCCGTATCTAACATAAGAGGGAGTTCAACTGCCCTCCTATAATATGTCCAATAATGCAGTTTGCGCACATTCAGTCCCACATTGTCAGTGAAAGTGACCTACAACAAAGCTTACTGTACTGACATACCCCAGACTCTCCCCTTCCCAGCCTCTCTCCATCCCTCTCCCCCTCCCAGCCTCTTTCCCTCCATCCCTCTCCCCCTCCCAGCCTCTCTCCCTCTATCCCTCTCCCCTTCCCAGCCTCTCTCCCAGCCTCTCTCCCCCTCCCAGCCTCTCTCCCCCTCCCAGCCTCTCTCCCCCTCCCAGCCTCTCTCCCTCCAAGACTCTCTCCCTCCATCCCCTCCCAGCCTCTCTCCCTCCATCCCTCTCAGCCTCTCTCCCTCCATCCCTCTCAGCCTCTCTCCCTCCATGCCTCTCCCCCTCCCAGCCTCTCTCCCTCCATCCCTCTCCCAGCCTCTCTCCCTCCATCCCTCTCCCCCTCCCAGCCTCTCCCCCTCCCAGACTCTCTCCCTCCATCCCTCTCCCCCTCCCAGACTCGTCTCCATTAGCAGACCGTCTGTTCCAACCCTAATCTGGAGTCAATGCCCCGCCCCTCTATATTCCTTCCTTCTCTCCTTTTCCATAGACCCCCTCCACATCTTCCCCCTCCCCACCACATCTCTTCTTCATCTGTCCTTCTTCACTCAGACAACAGCTCCTGATCCTGTTTCTAAAAATTATGGTCAATTTGTCTCAAGGAATTCTCAGTATGCACTGGCCACTGGCTCAAGGAATTCTACCACCATCTCGCTCTCCCTCTCTTCTATTCTTTATCCCCCGCTCTCCCTCTTCTATTCTTTATCCCTCGCTCTCCCTCTCTTCTATTCTTTATCCCCCGCTCTCCCTCTCTTCTATTCTTTATCCCCCGCTCTCCAGTAAATGTAGGAAAGAGGGACTGGGTGTACAGTACAGTAGCAGACAGTGACAGGATTGGGCTAGTCTCCTAATCTGATATCCCATCAGATTATCTCTATAATAACATGTTTGTTTACTAAAAATCAGAAAGGGGTATCTATCTCTTTGTCTTCAGCTCACAGTAGACTGAAGGATTAAACCCTGAACTACGAGCAACAAAACCATTAAAACAAAACAATTCTCTCTCTCATAATGTATTATTTTTCTCAGGTACATTAATAGATAGCCAATAGCCATATTGCAAATCATATAATGCGCATGTCATATGGTTCTTTCCCCTTTAGAATAACCAATCCTTCATTATCACACCTAGAATGGAACTATGTCTGTTACATTTGGTCTGTGTTTGGAAGGGAAAACCTAGTCAGTTACACAACTGAATACATTCAACCAAAATGTGTCTTCCACATTTAACACCATGTCTGTCTTCATCAAAGTCTGGGGAGTAGTTGTTGCGGGATTAACTACCTCGCTGAAGGGCAGTTACTGCAGATTTGTACATCTTTCGGTTACACTCTAACCGCTAGGCTGCCTGCCCTCCGTGTCTGTGTGTGGGCCTGGGTGCATGCCAGTGAGAGTGTGTGAGGGGTCAAGGGTAATGAGTCAGATAACGAGAAGGTGGCCTAGGCCCTCAGAAGGCCCCTGATCCCTGGCATAGCAGCGGGTATGAGCTAATCCACTACAGATGGCACGCAGGCACACAAAGTACGCATCTATTCATTAGACCGATGACAACACCTTCCCCATACAATCTGTCCTCTATCACACATGAATAATTAATAACACACACAATACATAATTCTGATAAGAACCAAAACATAACTGAAGGACAGCTGCCTGAGACTTCCAGGCACAGCCAAGGGCAAGACACACACATCATCTGGGGTCCCTTTGTTCGAATGATATAGCAAACGCACGATACAGGTAACAAACAAAATGTCAATAACAGATGCATATTTTGCCTTGGTACCCCTAACATAGAAGGCAGCACACATTCAGAAACATTTGGTTGCAATGATGAGTTGGTCTAATATCTGTAAAGTGAACATTTAGGTTATAATATGACATAAAAGGCTAACACATGGAAAGGAAGGACAGTATAGGATCGAGATAGACAGAGACATAGTTAATTGAAAAACAAACAAAAACACCCACTGTCTTCCTGGTCGTTCTCTCCACCGCCCTCTTCACTTTCCCGTAGGTGCCTTTTCCCAGCGTCTCCATTACCTCGTAGCGGTGTTTCAAATTGTGTTTATGTTGGTGCTTCTTCACTTCCACCGGCATAGAGCCACTTTCCCCGGTGTGGCTGGGGCGCTTGTCCCCGCTGAGGAGACGACGGCTGTCCAGACTTGAGGTCTCGGAGCCATCATCGCCGGTTTCGGTATCTGCCGTGTCCTGCATGTTGTCCCTCCGTTCTGACCGGTCTTCAGTGCTCATCACGCTGCTGCGGTGGTCTCTGCGAATTTCCCGCCTGCCCATCCTGGTCTCGCTCAGTGCGCACCTGTCGCAACTAGTTACCTACCTGGCAGCGGAAATATTTCATAAACTGACACAGGATGTGTTATATTTCTTTATCCCTACAAACAACGAAAGGAAGCCTCAAATTGCCCAGTTTCATAGCAGATAGATGAAGCAACAAAACACCAGGCTACTATCAATGATTCACTCTGCTTGAGGACATTAAATGTCAAAGGGGTATTCGGTTAATAATCCCAGACATCAGCTCATTAGGGAAACCCTTGTTCCATTTGTCTCGCCTCCCGTTCTTATGCTACTGTTCATACTTGCTCTCTCTCTTTCCTCTATCTGAAAACAAATCACAACAAATCAGCAGTGAGAACCACATGGTCCCATTGGGTTGGTGGATCCGCCCCAGTCCATACCGATGCCAGCTGTCATAGCAACATGCAGCGTCACACTAATTTAGGATCGTTTGGGCTTTCCGCCGACCTATTTCTGACCATGCCGAACAGTAGGAGAAGGAGAAGAAATGCTTGGCACGTAAGCAACGTCCTCGAGGAATGACCCGTTCAATCAGACTTGTTTGTTTTCCGTTCCCCGGAAAAATAAACGCTTGAGATGGACATCAGTTAAAGATCCAGTACATTGTTAAACTGTGAATATGTATTGTGGAAGGAGAGAAATAGGCCTACAGACCAGACATTTTATATTTGGAAAGCCTGAATGTCTTAATTTGTATTTTATTGAAACACAGAGTTCAGATGTTAGTACAGGCATCACATCATGCAGAGTCTGTGTGATAGGCTAGTAGTCTATAGCCCTCAAGCTCAACTGCCAGTTCTACTGCATTATTTCATGGACTGATTTAGACCTGGGACACCAACTAATGATCAGGTAGAACAGAAAACCAGCAGGCTCCGGACCTCATAGGGTAAGAGTTGAATACCCCTGGTCTAAAGCTTAGGCTGTCCTTACAGAGTAAGTTTACAGAGCAATTGATTTCCATACCTTATCCTTTCATCTGAGGGATACCACATACAGTACTTATAAGCTTATAGGCTATCATGTCTTGACGATGAAACAAAGTTATAGGGTAGGCCTAGAGCAACATGAGTCCCTCTTTATGCAATATTGTCTCTGTGTTTTCTCTTCCTCTGAGTAGGCCATTTTTGTCCTGTGTCCATCAATGGTCAGAGCTCGGGGTTGAGAGATCACGGGGGTTGAGGTTGGCCACCAGACAGACGCTGTAGCTGTCATGCATGGCTGCTCGACGCTCCACCACCGTCCACACGTTGTCCTTGGGATCCAGCTCTAAGATCTCCTTGGTGATGATCTCATGGCGACCTGTCAAAATATGATTGATAATTGATTGATTCATTTATTGATTGATCAGTGTAAATGTGTTTGGTTCTCACCTGCCCCCTTGTAGTAGCCACAGAGGTACAGCTTGCCGTCCACCTCCCCAATGTTGGAGGCATTGGTTCGTAAAGAGAGGAGAGCTGTGGGGAGGGTTGGCCCTGACCTCCAGGTATCTTCTTCTGGGTTGTAGATCTCCACTGAGCTCAGGCAGCGACGAGATTGGCCACGGTCCTCCCCCTCACACCCTATACCCCCTGGAGAACACACATATGCACTGAAAATAAATATAAACATAACATGTAAAGTGTTGGTCCCATGTTTCATGAGCTACAATACAAGGTCCCAGACATGTTCCATACGCACAAAAAGCTTATTTCGCTCTAATTTTGTGCACAAATGTGTTTACATCCCAGTTAGTGAGCATTTCTCCTTTGCCAAGATAATACATCCACCTGACATGTGTGGCATATCAAGAAGTTGATTAAACAGCATGATCATTACACAGGTGCACCTTGTGCTGGGGGACAATAAAGGGCCACTCTAAAAATGTGCAGTTTTGTCACACAACACAATGCCACAGATGTCTCAAGTTTTGAGGGAGCATGCAATTGGCATGCTGACTGCAGGAATGTCCACCAGAGCTGTTTCCAGATAATTTAATGTTAATTTCTCTACTGTAAGCCGCCTTCAATGTCGTTTTTGAATACTTTCCAAAGGCACTGTACATGTGGTGTGCGGTTGTGAGGCCGGTTGAACGTACTGCTAAATTCTCTTTTTGACTTTTTCCACATTTTGTAATGTAAAAGCCTTATTCTAAAATGGATTCAATCGTTTTTTCCCCTCAACAATCTATACACAATATGCGATAATGACAAAGCAAAAACAGGTTTTTAGACATTTTTGCAAATTTATTTTTAAAAAATTGAAAAATGAAATATCAGTATTCTGACCCTTTACTCAGTACTTTGTTGAAGCTCCTTTGGCACTGATTGCAGCATCGATTCTTCTTGGGTATGACGCTACAAGCTTGGCACACCTGTATTTGGGGAGTTTCTCCCATTCTTCTCTGCAGATCCTCTCAAGCTCTATCAGGTTGGATGGGGAGCGTTGCTGTATAGCTATTTTCATGTCTCCAGAGATGTTTGATTGGGTTCAAGTCTGGGCTCTGGCTGGGCCACTCAAGGACATTCAGAGACTTGTCCCAAAGCCACTCCTGCGTTGTCTTGGCTGTGTGCTTAGGGTTGTTGTCCAGTTGGAAGGTAAACCCCTTTCGTCACAGTCTGAGGTCCTGAGTGCTCTGGAGCAGGTTTTCATCAAGGATCTCTCTGTACTTTGCTCTGTTCATCTTTGCCTCGATCCTGACTAGTCTCCCAGTCCCTGACGCTGAAAAACATCCCCACAGCATGATGCTGCCACTACCATGCTTCACTGTAGGGATGGTGCCAGGTTTACTCCAGACGTGACGCTTGGCATTCAGGACAAAGAGTTCAATATTGGTTTTTATCAGACCAGAGAATCTTGTTTCTCATGGTCTGAGAGTCTTTAGGTGCCTTTTGGCAAACTCCAAGCGGGCTGTCATGTGCCTTTTACTTAGGAGTGGCTTCCGTCTGGCCACTCTATCATAAAGACCTGATTGGTGGAGTGCTGCAGAGATGCTTGTCCTTCTTGAAGGTCCTACAACATCTCCACAGAGGAACTCTGGAGCTCTGTCAGAGTGACCATCAGGTTCTTGGTCACCTCCCTGACCAAGGCCCTTCTCCCCTGATTGCTCACTTTGGCTGGGAGGCTAGCTCTAGGAAGAGTCTTGGTGGTTCCAAACATCCTCCATTTAAGAATAATGGAGGCCACTGTGTTCTTGGGGACCTTCAATGCTGTAAAATAAGAATTTGTTCTTAACTGACTTGCCTAGTTAAATAAAAAATGTTCCGTTCACTATTATGTTCCAACTGTTTTGACCCTCATGCCTCCATCTGGATGAAGTGAGAAAAATAAAGACAGAAAACGTCCTAGCATGTAGATCTCTCCATTGAAAGACGTGCTCTAACCTGGCATGTAGATCTCTCCATTGAAAGACGTACTCTAACCTGGCATGTAGATCTCTCCATTGAAAGACATGCTCTAACCTGGCATGTAGATCTCTCCATTGAAAGACATGCTCTAACCTGGCATGTAGATCTCTCCATTGAAAGACGTGCTCTAACCTGGCATGTAGATCTCTCCATTGAAAGACGTACTCTAACCTGGCATGTAGATCTCTCCATTGAAAGACGTGCTCTAACCTGGCATGTTGATCTCTCCATTGAAAGACGTGCTCTAACCTGGCATGTAGATCTCTCCATTGAAAGACGTGCTCTAACCTAGCATGTAGATCTCTCCATTGAAAGGCGTGCTCTAACCTGGCATGTAGATCTCTCCATTGAAAGACATGCTCTAACCTGGCATGTAGATCTCTCCATTGAAAGACGTACTCTAACCTGGCATGTAGATCTCTCCATTGAAAGACGTGCTCTAACCTGGCATGTAGATCTCTCCATTGAAAGACGTACTCTAACCTGGCATGTAGATCTCTCCATTGAAAGACGTACTCTAACCTGGCATGTAGATCTCTTCATTGAAAGACGTACTCTAACCTGGCATGTAGATCTCTCCATTGAAAGACGTGCTCTAACCTGGCATGTAGATCTCTCCATTGAAAGACGTGCTCTAACCTAGCATGTAGATCTCTCCATTGAAAGACGTGCTCTAACCTGGCATGTAGATCTCTCCATTGAAAGACGTGCTCTAACCTGGCATGTAGATCTCTCCATTGAAAGACGTGCTCTAACCTGGCATGTAGATCTCTCCATTGAAAGATGTGCTCTAACCTAGCATGTAGATCTCTCCATTGAGTGTAGCGACCCCACAGCGGTAGCGTGAGTATCTCATGTTCTCACACTCTATCCACCGGTCCTTGCCTGGGTCAAACTGGAACACACGGCTACTCAGCCTGTCTGGCTCATCGTCTGGACGGTCCGACTGGAGGGGGACGAAGGAGGGGTGGAGAGAGAGGATGGGGGTGAGGAAGGGAGAAGGGAGGAGGATCAGAGTTTTTCCCAAGTTGCACTTTGTAACAAAAAAGCATAAAAAGCATCACATAACCTATATGTGATTGAGTGGTTTTTTGACTGACATCCCTGCTCACCTGTGGCGTCCAGCCCCCCAGCACGTAAAGGTGGTCCTTGAGGCTGACCACACAGTGACAGGCCAATGGGAGAGGCAGAGGAGCGAAGCTCAGCCAGGACCCGCCCCTTCTCAGCGACCACCTCTCAACACTGTTGGTGATGATGTAATGGTTCCTGACCTTCATCTGTCCCCCCAGCAGGTAGAGGGCATCACCTAGTGCCGCCAGGGCATACATGTCCCTGTACCCCACCCAGCATAGCTCCTCCCAGCTGCCCTCACAAGACCGATCATACCTGGGCAGACAACAGAGGACAGGTATGTATTTTATACACACACACACACACACACACACACACACACACACACACACACACACACACACACACACACACACACCTGTACATCCCCAGCCTCTTGGTCCTGTGTTCGTCCTCCTCTTCTACAGCCACCACTATGCTGTTGTCCCTTGTCACCGCCCCTGCCGTGATCGTCCCTGTCCCCTTCACTGGAGAGGGGATGTAGTACGTCCTTCTGGCCTGGGGGGCGAAGCATAAGCTGAGGTCAGCCTGACCCCCCCGGCGGGCTGGGACGCCCCCTTCATCAGTCCCCCCCAGGCAGAGGAGCAGGTCTGTGGTCTCCATCCCGTAACGCAGGGTGGGGCGAGGAGGGGCAGCCGCCACAGAGAGATAAGAAGTCTGAAGAGCCGCGTCGATCATCCCGAAGCATTCCGCATCCCGGAGCAATACCTGCAACCATACACTTACAATTAGTAGGGTGGACATAGCTTTAAACTCTCCTTCTCTCCATCCTCCTCTTTCTCTTTCCATCCTCACCGGGTTTCTCCTCCTGGCCCTCCTGAGGAAGTTGGGGTCTATCAGCTCCAGTCGTACCCGCCTGAGGAGCTCCACGGCCTGGGCCTCACTCTGCTCATCTCCCCTGCGCTTCTCCACCCAGCGCAGCACCAGTTCCAGGACGCTCTCCTCCTGGGTCACATTCAGGTCGTCTGAACCCAGCAGACCCCCCAAACTCTGGGCGTCCAACTCCAACACCTCCTCTTCCTGACACACCTGAAAGGAGAGGGGAGGAGGGGAGAGAGATAGAGAGAAAGAGAAGAGAGGTGATACAAAGAGATGACGTTGTGAGTGAGAGTAGGTAATACATTTAATAAATGTTTATATGTCAGACCGCTCTGTTTAATTCTGCCTGTAGACAGATGCAGGGAACTACTGCTCTCTTGTGGTGAGAAGAGGAAATGGACATGACTGTGGCAGTTGGGAAGAATTATACTCAGATTATACTGAATGATATGGTCCTACCTGGGCAAAGTGACGACACAAGTATCTCAGGGCGAGGTCTGCCAGGTCAGCGGCCCCCAGGTCTCTGGCCCAGTGGTACAGTCCTACACAGTTGGAAGTATCCATGCTGTCCAACATGTAGCTCTGACACAACCTGTAATAGTGACCATAATGTAGTGATTGTATTAGTCGTGTCATGGCTAACAGTAGCCACCTGAACCCACCTGAATGCCCCGTCTATGTGCAGCAGGAAGGCAGCAGCGGCCACTCCCTGAGTGTTGTCGTGGGAGAGAGGCAGCTGGGCGCGGTACATGTACCCCAGGAGCAGCTCCAAGCTCTGGGCAGGAGTGTCCCTGAGAGGCACCTCACCTCCACGGGTCTCCCTCAGACCACAGGTAAACATGGCCTGGAGGGATAAAATAAGTATGGTAAACACCATGGTAAAATGGTCATATTTATTTTGGGGTTCATTGAAACAAGCACAATTATCTTACCTGGAAGTAAGGGCTGAAGGCGGATAGCACCACCCGGTGGCAGGGGAAGGGAATGCCCTCGGCCAGGAGAACCACGTCAGTCAGTTCCCTGGCCCCCCACATCCTCTCCAGCTGCCCCAGCAGAAGAAGTCCATGTTCAGCCTGACCAGGCGCCATCACCTGGGGGTCCATCTCTCACCTTGGAGGGTGAAGATGGCTCTGCTAAACCTGGAGAGAGAGAGAGAGAGAGAGAGAGAGAGAGAGAGAGAGAGAGAGAGAGAGAGAGAGAGAGAGAGAGAGAGAGAGAGAGAGAGAGAGAGAGAGAGAGAGAGAGAGAGAGAGAGAGAGAGAGAGAGAGAGAGAGAGAGAGAGAGAGAGAGAGAGAGGGAAGAGAGAGTGGGGACATCAGAAATAGACACAACGGTGTGTGTAACACTACACCAGGGCAGACATGCTCCTTGTACACCCCACACGACAGACATTGAGCTGTAGCGGTAGAGTTAGATTAAGAAGCAATACCATGACATTAGTTTACTCTGATCAGAGCTACTGTACCAGCAGTCTGCAGGACAACCTCTCCAGGGCTCGGTGCTTCTCTTTCAGGACTGGAGTCATGTCAGTTGCATTGTATCATAATGGAGAATGGAGTTGTGTCTCTGTCAATGGCCGTTGCTGTGTCTGTCCCTAATACTGTTTGGTTGCTGTTTGTCTCTGTCTCTGTGTGTGTGTGTGTGTGTGTGTGTGTGTGTGTGTGTGTGTGTGTGTGTGTGTGTGTGTGTGTGTGTGTGTGTGTGTGTGTGTGTGTGTGTGTGTGTGTGTGTGTGTGCGTGTGTGTGTGTGTGTGCGTGTGTGTGTGTGTGTGTGTGTGTAAACAGGTTTTAAATAGATCAGTGCAAGGGAGCCATGTGTCTCTGCTGTAGTTCAGTCAGGGCTAAATGCTTTGCTGAAAATGTGCACTTCTCCCATTGACTCTGATGCATGATGCATCTACAGAAACCGCAACGATCAAACTATCTATGGCTATGGCTCCACCCAGTATCAAAATATACTAAACGTTTTGATAATAGTTGGTATTCACAGTGCTTAGTGGTACTGTTAAAATGTCATTTGAAGCATTTCTCCAATTTGATGTATTATTTGACCTACAAACAAGAATTGTTGTTGGCAAATAGGTCAGAATGAAATAGTGTACAGTTGAAGGAGATTGGCTACTACTGTACGAAAGTCCACAGCGGACATATAAATAAAAAAAGGATTCCCATGTTAGGTCGTGATCACAACATATTTATCTCATGATCACGACATAATAAAAGTTGTTTTGTCGAGCCCACGACATAATAAAAGTTGTTTTGTCGAGTCCACGACATAAACTCCATACATTTTAGTCATTTAGCAGACGCTAATATCCAGAGCGACTTACAGGAGCAATTAAGGTTAAGTACCTTGCTCAAGGGCACATTGGCAGATTTTATTTTCATCTAGTCAGCTCAGGGATTCGAACCTGCCACCCACAGGAGTGGACGTATTGACAAGAGATTCGCAGCGGTGTCACAGTGCACCAGAGGCAGATCTGTTAAGTAACCATGTGCTAGTGTACAGGGTCCTTCTTATCAAAGCTCCAACAATAAAAGGCAAGCGATGGCAAACTGAGGAATTACAAATTCCAAACAAACTGTATGTGTCTAGTCCAGCGTTTCCCAAACTCGGTCCTGGGCACTCCAAGGGGTGCACCTTTTGGTTTTTGCCATAGTATCACAATGCTTATTCAAATGATGAACTCATATTCAAGCTTTGGTTATTTGAATCAGCTGTGTAGTGTTAGGGCAAAAACCTAACGTGCACCCCTTGGGGTCCCCAGGACCGAGTTTGGGAAACGTTGATCTGAGATCATTTTTCTAACTGGATGAATGGCAGAGCTGTCCTTCAACACAACATCATTTAGCCCACCATTTGTGACTATAATGACAAATAGACTGCAGCCTTCATGAAATGTTGTAGTATTTAGAAACCTCAACATGTGATTCACTTTAGCTGTTTTACCAGTTTAGTTTTTCTGTACTATTTGTTATCTATCACCAATACTGATCCACTGTGGGCTCTGCCTCCTCAGCCGGACTGTCAATCTATCACCAATACTGATCCACAGTGGGCTCTGCCTCCTCAGCCGGACTGTCAATCTATCACCAATACTGATCCACAGTGGGCTCTACCTCCTCAGCCGTAACTGTCAATCTATCACCAATACTGATCCACAGTGGGCTCTGCCTCCTCAGCTGGACTGTCAATATATCACCAATACTGATCCACAGTGGGCTCTGCCTCAGCCGGACTGTTAATCTATCACCAATACTGATCCACAGTGGGCTCTGCCTCCTCAGCCGTAACTGTCAATCTATCACCAATACTGATCCACAGTGGGCTCTGCCTCCTCAGCTGGACTGTCAATCTATCACCAATACTGATCCACAGTGGGCTCTGCCTCAGCCGGACTGTTAATCTATCACCAATACTGATCCACAGTGGGCTCTGCCTCCTCAGCCGTAACTGTCAATCTATCACCAATACTGATCCACAGTGGGCTCTGCCTCCTCAGCCGGACTGTCAATCTATCACCAATACTGATCCACTCCTGTTTATAGAGCTTATCTCGTGATCTCGACAAGACAACTTTTGTTATGTTGTGATCTTGAGATAAATAAGTTGTGACTTCCGTACAAACCTTTGTCTTACATGTTACAATTAACTGTTTTATGAGGATATTTTAATGCTGTGACATGACTGTTAGCCCCATACACTGAAAAGCTTTTACAAGCTTTTACAAGCTTCTGTCTTCATGTCATTTCAGTCTATGCGTCTCATTTCTTCTATGATATTGTTCCTTGTAAATCCGTTATCAAGTTCAGTTATTTTTTTCTTGGTTTTCAGTCAAGAGCATTACATAATACAGTGTTGAAAAAAACATGCTGTCTGAAAACATTATGCAATGACTTTATTCCTGCGGTATATTGTGCTGTACATTTTATTGTTCTGTCATTGCCCTACAATGTCTGCTTGGCACCATTACATGCTCAGTCATGCTCTGTAGTAAACTGGTTTTATTGGTGCTTTCAGACGAGCCCCTCTCCATCTGTGTATCAATAAACCATGAAAAAGCAAAGAACAAGAACAAAAAGGCTAATGACCTGTCACTCCAAGAAGAACAAATGAACATATGTGTTTTAATGTTTACCAACATACACCTATGTTTATGTGCTTTTACCTAGTTATCCCACGGGACAAACCTTCTGACAGTACAAATGACACCGCAACAAAAACATCTGTGGACATGTTCAAAAATGCTCAAATAACAACTCTCACGGTAGACACAATAATCAGGCTACACTCAACTACAGTACATCACTAGTAGCGCAGAGGGAATGTCAGTGTGTGTGTGTGTGTGAGTGTGAGTGTGAGTGTGTGTGTGAGTGTGTGTGTGAGTGTGAGTTTGAGTGTGTGTGAGTGTGAGTTTGAGTGTGAGTGTGTGCAACATGTCAGTTGTACCCAAGCCTGTCCCGTCCTATATCCTTGACATCCCGTCCTATATCCTTGACATCCCGTCCTATATCCTTGACATCCCGTCCTATATCCTTGACATCCCGTCCTATATCCTTGACATCCTGTCCTATATCCTTGACATCCCGTCCTATATCCTTGACATCCCGTCCTATATCCTTGACTTCCCGTCCTATATCCTTGACATCCCATCCTATATCCTTGACATCCCGTCCTATATCCTTGACATCCTGTCCTATATCCTTGACATCCCGTCCTTTATCCTTGACATGCCGTCCTATATCCTTGACACCCCGTCCTATATCCTTGACATCCCGTCCTTTATCTTTGACACCCCGTCCTATATCCTTGACATCCCGTCCTATATCCTTGACATCCCGTCCTATATCCTTGACATCCCGTCCTATATCCTTGACATCTGTTGTTCATATTGTAGCTCATGCTCTTGCCTTCATACAGTACTTGAGCAGGGTTACCCAGGTTGCAGTGTTAAAGCTCATTTCCTGCTATTCTACACATGTAGCTATGGTTTATATGTGATATCTATGTGACTCAAACATCTCAACAAAATCAATGGGCTAAAAAACCTAGCTAAAAAAAAACGTTAGCTGACTTAGGCTATTGATCAATACCTAATACCTAATAAATAGGTATGCAATGACCGGAGGAAAACTGCTGATGCACTACTCCATTTCGAAGTTGCACTTTGTGCATTCTACTATTACAACTTTCAAGAGTAAGTTGAAGGCCTGACTGACTTCTTTTTGTTCTGCAGTTGTTCATCTCCCCCTATGTCTTTGCCACCCCTGGATGGAAATGTGTAAATAACTGAATAGGAGTTGGAAAAGAAGGGAAGCGCCACCTATGTGTGTTATAAAACCTATAGCAAGAGCCCAGAGATGTTCCTGGTCCCCCACTGGATTAGGGACAAGAATGTTTCTTGATCATGTGACCAGGAAAAGCTAGGAACAACTCTGGGCTCTTGCTATAGGTTTTATAACACACATAGGTGGCGCTTCCCTTATTTTCCAACCCCTATTCGTTATGCACACATTTGGTTTGAATGGACAGGAACCAGCTGAATGGGATTTAATTTTGTTTCTTGATATACACCACACTATTTTAGTGTAGATACAGTATTTAGCGAATATATTCACTGAATTAAACCCACATTTGATATGAAAGGACATGACTCGAGACAGATTCATTTGGAAACAAAATGTGCTGGCACACATTAATGTCTTGCCACACACACACACACAGACACACACACACACACACACACACACACACACACACACACACACTTGGAATGTGAGGCCAACGCACTGAGGAACACTGAGGCCCCAATGCAGGGCCAGGGGTCAGGTCAGGACATCCTGAAGACTGACGATACATGATAAACACCAAGTGTGTGTGTGTGTGTGTGTGTGTGTGTGTGTGTGTGTGTGTGTGTGTGTGTGTGTGTGTGTGTGTGTGTGTGTGTGTGACACTGTGTTTTTGGACTTTAGAGATGTCTTTGGCCTTTGGTACTGAAAGACAGTAAATGTGCAGTGTTGTATGAAAGACACAGCAGAGGTAACCACTGGTACTCAAGTCTAAAACTGACAAGCCCCCAGCGAATAAACCAATCAGAGTTTACTCTCATCACAAAACATATAGTTATCTTGGACATAAGTTTAAAAAAAACATTTTAAAAAATTACACCTTTTTTTCTCCCCAATTTCATGGAATCCAATTGGTAGTTACAGTCTTGTTTCATTACGGCAACTCCCGTACGGACTCGGGAGAGGCGAAGGTCGAGAGCCGTGCATCCTCCGAAACACAAACCAACCAAGCCGCACTGCTTCTTGACACAATGCCCACTTAACCCGGGAACCAGCCGCACCAATGTGTCACCGTACACCTGCCGACCGTGTCAGCATGCACCCGGCCCACAACAGGAGTCCCTAGTGCTCGATGGGACAAGGACATCCCTGCCGGCCATGTGCGCCGCCCCATGAGTCTCCCGGTAGATGCCGGCTGCGACAGAGCCTGGACTCAAACCCAGAATCTCTAGACCACTGAGCCACTCGGGAGGCCCTTCTTGGACATATGTTTAATGTTGCTGGCGAGAGGGGGGGAACAAGTTGAGAAGCTTGTCCATTGGTATTCAACCAGGCTTGATTTGATTGACATTTCCCCTCTGCCTGTGGTCATGAAGCTAGAAGCTGTGAGAGAGGGGGTCCTAGTAAAGATTCAACATCTGCTTACAAATGTGCCTCTCCCACAGAAGGTTCTGAGGGAAATGAATAACAAAACTGTTCAGGTGGTGAGAAAGTGGCTATGCTTAAACACACACCACACGTGACGGTGTCTTCCTGAGCCAAAGAGAGGGGGGTTTAGAAGTCCCGAATATTGAGTGGATTTACACTGCTACCAGACTGACTCACCTGTTGGACATGCTCAACAGTGACGATGTGAGAGCCTCCGTCCTTCTGGACCTATGGAGGAAGGTTCCACTGGTCAGGGACACTGAGGACAACTTCCTGGGCTTCAGGAGGAAGGTTCCACTGGTCAGGGACACTGAGGACAACTTCCTGGGCTTCAGGAGGAAGGTTCCACTGGTCAGGGACACTGAGGACAACTTCCTGGGCTTCAGGAGGAAGGTTCCACTGGTCAGGGACACTGAGGACAACTTCCTGGGCTTCAGGAGGAAGGTTCCACTGGTCAGGGACACTGAGGACAACTTCCTGGGCTTCAGGAGGAAGACCAATGGAAAATTGGACACTCGTGTTGTGGACTTCGGAGTCTGGTCAGACTGGCCGGACCTCAACGACCTGTGCAACAGGACTGGAGTGGAGCTCAGACGGACACGGACTGAAATTCAAACTGAGCCAGTGACTTCCTCTGATGCAGTTGCGGCAGATCGCTGTGTTGTTGTGGAGGCTTCTGTCACCTATGATTGAACATCTCATCCTACATCCAGGGCACTCCTTGGTATCAGATGGATGCAGCTACTGCAACACTGGACTGGCCTGAGCCTGCAGGGGAAACTCACTGCTCTGGACTGTGCTGACCACTCTGTCTCCCATTCCATGTACCAGAATGCTGCCGTTGGTAAGGACATTCTCACCTTTACTGTTAAGGTGAGGCTGCAAGTTCTACCAACATAATATAATCTAGCACTCTGGTACCCTTTAAACCATGATACATGTTGTATTCTACATGAGTCAAATGTAATGGAGTCCATTTCCCATGTTGTGAATGGCTGCTGTTCATACAAGGATTTGTACATTGCTAGACATGACCGCCTTGTCGACCTGATAGCCAACGAGGTGAAACAAGTAGTCTCACCAACAGCACACATGCATAAACATCATTGTGTAAGGTGATGCTGGTTTGATGTTGGTATAACTATGTTTCTTCCTGTGGGCCAAATACACCAGATATTGTTGTTGTGGGGGGAGGCCAGGGGGAGGTGCTCATTTTGGAGGTGCGCTGCTCATTGGACGGCTACATGGAGAAGACCTTTGCAGAGAAGCTTCTTAAATACCAGCTCCCCGTGGCACGCTTGGACAGCCTCGGGTGGTGGTGCTAGCTGGTGGCTCTGATATTTGGCAGTCTCGGCCACGTACACAGGCTTGCAGTGCGTGGCCTCCAGATTGCGGGCCTGACAGAAACTAGGGCAAAGCAATACTGCTTTGTTTCAGCTGTCGTGGGCAGCCTAGCTGTTTGGAGAAGGAGGTGCTTTCTGTACCCTTGAGGGCCATGCATATAGGGACCTTTGAAATGTTTGGATCATTTTTTAGTCAATTTGATTGGTGGATTCAAATAAAGTATTTAAAATGTGTGTGTGTGTACACAACTATCTATGGATATAATAAAAGCAGAACGGAGGATGAAAGATGGTGGTCTAATGCAGTTCCACCATTGGCTGTAACTAGTCATTCATATCTGGGGTGTGATCCCCGTCCTCCATCCATCATGAAGGTATTTATAACCTCAGTTACTCATATCCATCATGAAGGTATTTATAACCTCAGTTACTCATATCCATCATGAAGGTATTTATATCCTCAGTTACTCATATCCATCATGAAGGTATTTATATCCTCAGTTACTCATATCCATCATGAAGGTATTTATAACCTCAGTTACTCATATCCATCATGAAGGTATTTATAACCCCAGTTACTCATATCCATCATGAAGGTATTTATAACCTCAATTACTCATATCCATCATGAAGGTATTTATATCCTCAGTTACTCATATCCATCATGAAGGTATTTATAACCTCAGTTACTCATATCCATCATGAAGGTATTTATAACCTCAGTTACTCATATCCATCATGAAGGTATTTATAACCCCAGTTACTCATAGAAATACCACAGACTGCATCCTGGAAAAGACCTCAAAGGAACATCTGTCTATACTTTCAGTAGAGGTTAAACAAACAAATCATTGTGGTCAAATCCAGATGCAAATACACTCCAATAGCACGTTTGGAGAGGTACTTGATAAAGGGGCTTCAACGAGTTTGCCAGCTTACTTGTGTAAACATTAACTACGAACACACACGTTTAAACTGACCCGAGAGGTATTTCACAGCCGATCGAAAACAAATCCTAATTTGTATGATATTTTGGACAGTATTTATTTCTATCAGAGGTTGTGAGTTAAGATGTGTTGCGCAGTAGGATATGAAACTCTGGAGGAAGGCGTGGAACATCTTCCTCCTAATCTGGACTTCAGTCTGTCTAAACCTTGTAGTACAGTCTGTCCGAGCCAAGACAAGACAATCACTACCAATAAAACTGGCAGTATATTGCAATACTAAGTCCAAAATGAATTCATGGGAACGGACAGTTTTATACAGAGCCATGATCACATTGAACTCCCTTCCATCTCAAATTAGTCAAGCAAACAGCAAAATTACCTTGAAAAAAAACCAGATTAAAAAACAAGCGAGGTACTGTGAGGGGATACACCCTCACACACACACATCATTTTTGTTGTTGTATTGTTTGTATAATGTTTTGTTGCTGAATTGTTTGTATATTTTGTATTTAAAATGAGTGTGAATGTCGTTGTCTATCAGTGTATCAGTGCTTTGTTACTTGTCATGCTTGATGTTTTTTTGTGGACCCCAGGAAGAGTAGCTGCTGCAAATACAGTGCAAATACTCTTCCTACTAAATCAGATTACAAGTGTGTTTTGTGGGTGTGAGGGAAGATACTTTACTGATTGATTTATTGATTGATGGGTAAAACAATTCCTACAGTTAAAAACTATTTAGAAAAACTTTTTTGAACTACAAAGAACTCTGAAGGATGGCACGTAAAAACAGGACATACGTAACACTCAGGAAAACAATTGAAAAACACGTGTGTGTGTTTATGTGTGCATGAGGAGGTAGAGATTTCAACTCAGCCCAGGATGAATGACCTAGGGAAAAAGTACAGCTGGGTGACTGGCCTGAGTAAACACTTTCACCGTACTTTCATTGCCGACCACACACACACACACACACACACGCACACACACACACACACACACACACACACACACACACACACACACACACACACACACACACACACACACACACACACACACACACACACACACACACACACACACACTGAGAGAGAGAAACATACACACACACATTGGTTTTACAATCCAAGTGGGGACCAAAACATTTACTCCCATTCAAAGTCCTTTTTCCCCCAACCCTTAACCCTAAACCTAACCCCAACCCTTAACCCTTAACCCTAAACCTAACCCTAACCCTTAACCCTAAACCTAACCCCAACCCTTAACCCTTAACCCTAAACCTAACCCCAACCCTTAACCCTAAACCTAACCCTAACCCTTAACCCTTAACCTTAACTCCAAACCCCTAACACTAAAACTAAACCTAACCCTAACCCTTAACCCTTACCTTAACTCCAAACCCCTAACACTAAAACTAAACCTAACCCTAACTCCTAACCCTTATTCTAACCCAAACCTAATTGTAACCCTAACCCTAAATGTAACTCCTAACCATAATTCTAACCCAAACCTAATTCTAACCCTAAACCTGACCCTAAGCCTAAAATAGCCTTTATCTACAAAATGTCACCACTTGTTAGAATTGTCCTTGTTTTACTGTCCCTGTGAGGACTTCTGGAACCCGAAAGATAGTAAAGTTAGACCACACACACTACTGGCTTGGGTGGGGGTGTGAAGTGTTCCCTCATAAGGGCAGGAGAGGACTGTCACTCCCACACTCTGCTAAACTGGATACCAACTGAGACACAGCCAGGAGCGTGGGACTTCTTATTTCATGCTTTTGTAACTCTTATCAGGGTGTTGGACAGTTGTTGGTAATTGGCAGACAACTGTTGTTTTGGACCAAGAGGTTTTTCTCTTTTATGACTAATAGATTTTTAACTTTTTGGACCAACAGTGTTTTTTTCTAAGTAATGTTTTGGAGAGACCTGCATAGTGTTTCAGACTAGTCCAGACAGACAGACAGACAGACACAAAGCAATCAACACAAAGACACTCAGTGTTGGAAGACAGACAGGCAGACAACCATGGGTGTTGAAGAACAGAGAGCTGGGAAGTTTTACGTGGAGAGGGATGTTTTGGACGAGCTTTGCCTTGACCAGGTGGCCCGAAGACGGACACACTCCACCACACCTCCCCTGAAGGAGAGGGTGAAAGATTCCCTCAGGTAAGATATGGTAAAAGAGAAGGAGAGGGAGCAGGAGGGATGGGAGAGGGGGAGGAGGGAGGATAGTGCACGTGGGGAGCAGGAACATGCATCAGTTTCACTATTTGCTGACTAATTCTGCAGATGAATAACATGCATTGACAAAAGCTATTTTGGATGTGTCTGTGTTGATTTCAGTTTACAATTTAATGCCCAGGTTATTTGAGGACAGTTGAGTAAGGCACGTAGATGAGCGTGTGTGTGTGTTGTGTGTTTGAATGTGTGATGTGCTCCTTTATATGGTTGCAATGGATGATCTTTCATTATGCAATCCCACTGACGCAGGGAGAGGTAAGCTAGAAGTAGAATGAACGAGAGGGACAGTCTGTAGCGGACAGAGAGGGACAGTCTGCAGCGGACAGAGAGGGACAGTCTGCAGCGGACAGAGAGGGACAGTCTGTGTCGGACACAGAGAGGGACAGTCTGTGTCGGACAGAGAGGGAGAATATTAGAGAGAAAACAGATAGAGGATAAGAGAGAAGGATAATGAGAGGCACAGAGAGAGAAAGAAGAGAACAGATAAAGGTGCAGAAAGATAAGACAGGACAGCTGTCCATATGAAAAATACTACAGTATACTATGGTCTAAATACTGTAGTAAACCTATATTTATATACTATATTTTTCACTGTAGTGTTTTTGCGGAAGTATACTATAGTATTCACTGTAGTGTTTTTTGCTGTAATGTGCTGTAGTATTTTCGAAGACTGTAGTATACTATAGTATTCACTGTAGTGTTTTGCAGACTTTACTATAGTATTCACTGTAGTGTTTTTGAGGACAAACTAGTATACTATAGTATTCACTGTAGTGTTTTGTGGACTTGACTGTAGTACAGTGTATTACAGTATAAATACTATAGTAATTACTGTAGTGTTATTGCAGGTATTACTGTAGTATTTACTAGTGTTTTTTGTTCTATTATCTTTGACATATAAGATAGACTATGAGCAAATACTCCATAAACTGAAGGTAGGACTGGAGTCTGGACAGATAGTTCAACACTTCTGCTGTTTTCTATAACCTGTAAGGAACACAATATATGGTCTATAATTGGCATGTAGGTTTCTTACTTATGGGTGGCACAAATGTGGATATGGGGGATGGGTATGGGTGGAGCATATGCAAATTGAATAATGTAGTATTAGTATAGTTTTTAAAAAACAATGTTTTATTGGACATTACCATAGTATTTACTACAGTGTTTTTGGCAGATAATATTGTAGTATTAAATATAGTATTCTACAGTATACTACAACATTTTATAGTAAGCACTACATGGTTAAGGGTTACTACAGTGTGTAGTCCAGTATTCTACAGTATATTACAAAATTATATAGTAAGCACTACATGATCAAGGGATACTACAGTGTGTAGTATACAGTAGTAATCCACAGTATACTACACAATTATATATTTCGCACTACACGATCAAGGGATACGACAGTGTGCAGTATAGAATTCTACAGTATACAGGTTTACTACAAAATACTATATAATTCTATAGTAACAGAATACTATATCATTATATAGTAAGTACTATAGTATTCTATAGTAAACTGTAGTCTTTTTTATCTGGGTTATGAAAGGCAGACAGTTTGGTATGGGCCATGTGACTTATTCAGACAGACAGTTTGGTCCAGACCATGTGACTTACAGTGGCTTGCGAAAGTATTCACCCCCCTTGGCATTTATCCTATTTTGTTGCCTTAAAACCTGGAATTAAATAGATTTTTTGGGGGGTTGTATCATTTTATTTTAAACAACATGCCTTCCACTTTGAAGATGCAAAATATTTGTTTTTGTGAAACCATCAAGAAATAAGACAGAAAAGCAGAAAACTAGAGCGTGCATAACTATTCACCCCCCCCCCCCTTTTGCAGCAATGACAGCTGCAAGACTCTTTGGGTATGTCTCTATAAGCTTGGCGCATCAAGCCACTGGGGTTTCTGCCCATTCTTCAAGGCAAAACTGCTCCAGCTCCTTCAAGTTGGATGGGTTCCGCTGGTGTACAGCAATCTTTAAGTCATACCACAGATTCTCAATTGGATTGAGGTCTGGGCTTTGACTAGGCCATTCCAAGACATTTAAATGTTTCCCCTTGCTTTTGCAGTATGCTTAGGGTCATTGTCATGCTGGAAGGTGAACCTCCGTCCCAGTCTCAAATCTCTGAAAGACTGAAAGAGGTTTCCCTCAAGAAATTCCCTGTATTTAGCGCCAACCATCATTGCCAGCAGCATACCACCCTGCACACCACTGCTGGCTTGCTTCTGAAGCTAAGCAGGGTTGGTCCTGGTCAGTTCCTGGATGGGAGGGCCAGTAGGAGGCACTCTTTCCTCTGGTCTAAAGAAATATCCCAATGCCCCAGGGCACTGCCCTGTGTAGCGTGCTGTCTTTCGGATGGGACGTTAAACAGGTGTCCTGACTTTCTGAGGTCATTAAAGATCCCATGGCACTTATCGTAGGGGTGTTAACCCTGGTGTCCTGGCTAAATTCCCAATCTGGCCCTCAAACCATCACGGTCACCTAATAATCCCCAGTTTACAATTGGCTCATTAATCCCCCCTCCTCTCCCCTGTAACTATTCCCCAGGTCATTGCAGCAAATGAGAACGTGTTCTCAGTCAATTTACCTGGTAAAAAATAATGGACAAATTAAGAATTCCTTCCATTCTGACCAGTTTCCCAGTCCCTGCTGATGAAACACAGCCTGATGCTGCCACCACTATGCTTCACTGTGGGGGTGATGAGAGGTATTGGGTTTGCGCCAGACATAGCATTTTCCTTGATGGCCAAAAAACACAATTTTAGTCTCATCTGACCAGAGTACCTTCTTCCATATGTTTGGGGAATCCCCACATGCCTTTTGGTGAACACCACATGTGTTTGCTTATTCTTTTCTTTAAATTTCTTTGGGATAGGGGGCGGTATTTTGACACCCGGATGAAAAGCATGCCCACAGTAAACCACCTGCTACTCAGACCCAGAAGCTAGGATATGCATATAATTTGTAGATTTGGATCGAAAACACTCTAAAGTTTCTAAAACTGTTATGTCTGAGTATAACATAACTTACTTGGCTGGCAAAACCCAGAGGACAAACCATCCAGGAAAATCTTTTTGAGTTCACTGTGTTTTCAATTGGTTTTCTATGGCAAACTAGATTTATGAGGCACCTGGTTGCAGTTATGGCCTCCACTAGATGGCCTCCACTAGATGTCAACAGTCTTTAGAAATTGGTTGATGTTTTTCCTTTGAGAAATTAAGAAGTACGGCTATTCAGAATGAGAGTCAAGCCTAGTGGACTCTTTTGTTTGGGGCGCGCGACCTGTACCTCTACTTTAATTTTATCTGCTATTGAACACAGTATATTCCGTCTTAAATTGTATTGATTATTTACCTTTTAGGATACCTAAGGATGGATTAGGAAAGTTGTTTGAAATGTTTGGACAAAGTTTACAGGTAACTTATTAGATCATTTGTAGTCATGTTGGGCGAGTTGGAACCGGTGTTTTTCTGAATCAAACTCGCCAAATAAATGGACATTTTGGGGATATAAAAAGGAGTTTATCGAACAAAAGGACCATTTGTGATGTTTCTGGGACATATTGGAGTGCCAACAGAAGAAGATCTTCAAAGGTAAGGCATGAATTATATTGTTATTTCTGACTTTCGTCGCCACCTGCCTGGTTGAAAATGATTGTTATGCATTTGTGTGGTGGGGTGCTGTCCTCAGATAATCGCATAGTTTTCTTTCGCCATAAAGCCATTTTGAAATCTGACACCGCGGCTGGATTAACAAGAAGATAAGGTTCATTTTGACATATTGCATGTGTATTTTTAAATATTTACAATTCTGTAGTTTGAATTTGGAGCCATGCACGTTCACTGGATGTTGGTCAGGTGGGACGCTAGTGTCCCACCTAGCATAGATAGGTATTAAGCAATGGCTTTTTTCTGGCCACTCTTCCGTAAAGCCCAGCTCTGTGGAGTGTACGGCTTAATGTCGTCCTATGGACAGATACTCCAAATCTCCACTGTGGAGGTTTGCCACTCCTTCAGCATTATCTTTGGTCTCATTGTTGCCTCGCTGGTTAATGCCCTCCTTGCCTGGTCCGTGAGTTTTGGTGGGCGACCCTCTCTGGGCAGGTTTGTTGTGGTGCCATATTCTTTCTGTTTTTTAATAATGGATTTAATTGTGCTCCGTGGGATGTTCAAAGTTTCTGATATTTTTTTATTACCAAACCCTGATCTGTACTTCTCCACAACCTGTTTGGAGAGCTCCTTGGTCTTCATAGTGCCGCTTGCTTGGTGGTGCTACTTGCTTGGTGGTGTTGCAGACTCTGGGCCTTTCAGAACAGGTGTACATATACTGAGATCATGTGACACTTAGATTGCAGGTGAATAATTATGTGACTTCTGAAGGTAATTGGTTGCACCAGATCTTATTTAGGGGCTTCATAGCAGAGGGGGTGAATACATACGCACACACCCCTTTTAGAATTTGTAAGTTATTTTTTCAACTTCAACAATTTGGAGTATTTTGTGTATGTCCATTAGATGAAATCCAAATAAAAATCAATTTCAATTACAGGTTGTAATGAAACAAAATAGGAAAAATGCCAAAGGGGTGAATACTTTTGCGAGGCACTGTATCCAGACTGGTCCAGGCCGTGTGACCTATTGAGGCTTGAAGAGAAAAGTTAATCTTCCTCTGGACCTGAGCCCTGATGGCCTCCTGAAACTGAAACATAGGTTAATATTTGGTGACAGTGCGGAACACTATCACAGAGTATGACACTACACTGCCACCAAATATTAACCTATCAGAGAGTATCACACTGCACTTCCACCAAATATTAACCTATCACAGAGTATGACACTGCACTGCCACCAAATATTAATATATCAAGTCAGAAAAAATGAACTCATTAAAAACACAAGACAAAGCCAAGAACGCTTTAGCTACATAATCCAGATGAACATTCCAAACACAGATTACACCTCTTTTGTTTTCACTGGGCGGATAAACAGAACCGTACAGATAGTTGTCGTGGTTTCTCTGTAAACCCCGGTCCTGGAGGGACACAGTGTGTGCAGGTTTTTGTTCCAGCCTAGCTTTAAGTATCCTGGTCAGTTAAATCATATGTGTTGGAGCTGGGCTAGAACAAGACCCTGCACACACTGTGGCGCTTCAGGAGAAGAGTTGCATACCCATGCCCTTTCCACCAACTGTTAAACTCAGCAGACACATTTCAGTTGTCACAAATGGATAACAAAACTGTTTTCCTCTTTTCTCCAACTCTCCATGATGCACTCCGCCCTGGTGTCAGGTGTTCCATGCCCAAACTGAAGCGCTCTGTGCTGAGCACTTTGCCTGTCCTGTCATGGTTGCCACGTTACTCAGTGAGAGACAACGGCCTGGGAGACCTCATCTCTGGCATCAGCGTTGGCATCATGCACCTGCCTCAGGGTCTGTGCTACATCTACTGTCTGACCAAACACACACACACACACAGGGCCCAATCACAGGGTCCAATAACAGGGTCCGATCACAGGGTTCGATCACAGGGCCCGATCACAGGGCCCGATCACAGGGCCTGATCACATGGTCCAGTCACGTGGTCCAGTCACAGGGCCTGATCACATGGTCCAGTCACGTGGTCCAGTCACAGGGCCAGATCACAGGGTCCAATAACAGGGCCGGATCACATGACCCGATCATACCTTGAAATCAGCAATACGTGTAACTCACATGGAAACCTCCCAAATCTCCTGCTAATGGAAAATGACTACATAAATATATTTGATTGATTGATGCCAATGTTTGAGGTATGGAAAAGCCTGATTTACATAAATTGATCTCAAGTTATTGTTTAATCTCTTTGGGCTGTTAAATTCCTAAAAGTTACATGACCTATTTGAGAATATATGATAACTATCTATTTTGTGAAGACTATGAAGACCTTCCTGTAACATTTGCCTAGGTATGGCCTATGCTCTCCTGGCCTCTGTGCCTCCAGTGTTTGGTCTCTACACCTCCTTCTACCCTGTACTGGTCTACTGCATCCTTGGCACCTCCAGACACATCTCCATAGGTAAGACAGAGTGGAGAGAGGAGGAGACAGAGAGAGGGGGAAAGAGAGAGGAGGAGACAGAGAGAGAGGGGAAGAGAGAAGAGGAGACAGAGAGAGAAGGAAAGAGAGAGGAGGAGAAAGAGAGATAGGGAAAGAGAGAGGAGGAGACAGGGAGAGGAGGGGAAAGAGGAGGAGACAGAGAGAGGAGGAAACAGAGAGTAGGAGAAAGAGAGAGAGGGAAAGAGAGAGGAGGAGACAGGGAGAGGAGGGGAAAGAGAGCAGACAAGAAAACTGAGGAGAAAGAGAGAGAGGGAAAGAGAGAGGAGGAGACCGAGAGATGAGGGAAAGAGAGAGGAGGAGACAGGGAGAGATTGAAAGAAAGAGGAGGAGAAAGAGAGAGGAGGAGACAGAGAGAAGAGGAGAAAGAGGGAAAGAGAGAGGATGAGAAAGAGAGAGGAGGAGACAGAGAGAGAAAGAGGAGGAGGAGACAGGGAGAGGAGGGGAAAGAGAGAGGATGAGAAAACTGAGGAGAAAGAGAGAGATGAAAAGAGAGAGGAGGAGACAGAGAGATGGGGAAATAGAGAGAGGGAAAGAGAGAGGAGGAGACAGAGGATGAGAGAGGAGGAGAAAGAGAGGACGAGAAAGAGGGAGGAGGAGACAGAGAGAGAAGGAAAGAGAGAGGAGGAGAAAGAGAGAGAGGGACAGAGAGAGGAGGAGACAGGGAGAGGAGGGGAAAGAGAGAGAGGGATAGAGAGAGTAGGACACAGAGAGATGGGGAAAGAGAGAGAGGGAAAGAGAGAGAGGGAAAGAGAGAGGAGGAGACAGGGGAGGAGGAGACAGAGAGAGAGGGAAAGAGAGAGGAGGAGACAGGGAGAGGAGGGGAAAGAGAGCAGACAAGAAAACTGAGGAGAAAGAGAGAGAGGGAAAGAGAGAGGAGGAGACTGAGAGATGAGGGAAAGAGAGAGGAGGAGACAGGGAGAGATTGAAAGAAAGAGGAGGAGAAAGAGAGAGGAGGAGACAGAGAGAAGAGGAGAAAGAGGGAAAGAGAGAGGATGAGAAAGAGAGAGGAGGAGACAGAGAGAGAAAGAGAAAGAGGGAAAGAGAGAGGAGGAGAAAGAGAGAGGAGGGGGCAGAGAGAGGAGAAAGAGAGGAGAAAGTGAGAGGAGAAAGCGAGAGAGGGAAAAAGAGAGGAGGAGAGAGGAGGAGAAAGAGAGAGAGGGAAAGAGAGAGGAGGAGACAGGGAGAGATTGAAAGAAAGAGGAGGAGAAAGAGAGAGGAGGAGATAGAGAGAGGAGGAGAAAGAGAAAGAGGGAAAGAGAGAGGAGGAGAAAGAGAGAGGGAGACTGTTACAGGAATAATATTCCTCTGTTTTAATACCCAATTGAAATTAAACTCTCTGTCAATTCATAAGAATTTGTAAGGCTCTTATTTGTATAAAATGGACAGAGACCAGTCTTAAAGTCAATCAGCAGCTTTTATTCTCGAGAGTACTGCCCATTGTACATTTTACCACAGGTTATAAACTGAAAATGACGTCATTAGTTTTAGTACTAGCAATGGCTGTATGGTTCTCACATCTTCTCTCCCTATTAAGATAATTTATGAACAGAGCCAAGGTCTGCCTGTGTAGATAAGCATTCTAGCCAGTCTGGCTACAAGTTCATTAATTTCTACCAAGGAACAGACAGTCATTGTTCTAATTCTTGATTATATTTACACACATTATATTCAGTACTAGGATTATAAAGAAAATTCATACATATACAGTAATATAATAGTATTATGATTATTCAGTCCTGATTGAAATGTATACATAATTAGTCATTATTGATACAAATTCCCTTAACAGAGACAGAGAGATGAGGAGAAAGAGATAGGAGAAGCCAGAGGTGGGGACAGAGAGAGGAGAAAGAGGAGGAGAAAGAGAGAGGAGAAAGGAGGAGAATGAGAGAAAGGAGGAGAAAGAGAGAGAGGGAGAAAGACTTTAGAGAGTGAATGTTTTAATATCATTGGTCTGAGGAATAATGAGTTTCACTAAGGTGGTGTTTTTCCTCAGGAACGTTTGCTGTGATCAGCATCATGATAGGCAGTGTGACAGAGAGGCTGGCCCCAGACAGTGACTTCACATTCCTGAATGGAACCAACGGGACAGCAGTTCTGGATGTGACAGCCCGCGACGCCTACAGAGTTCAGATAGCAGCCAGCACCACTGTACTGAGTGGGCTCTTTCAGGTCCTGTTGGGCATGGTGCGGTTTGGTTTCGTGGTGACGTACCTTTCGGAGCCCCTGGTACGTGGCTACACAACAGGAGCAGCTACACACGTGGTCGTCTCACAACTCAAATACATCTTTGGTATCCACCCTGCACGCTTCTCCGGACCACTGTCTCAGGTCTATGTGAGTACACACAACACATCCACACTCAAGCACACAGACACACACGCACACTGACACAGACAGATGTGACAAAGTTGTACAAGTTTTCCACCTAGTGGATGCAGGCAATAACAGTCTGACTGTCCATCTCTCTCTCTCTCTCTAGATCCTAATAGACATCTGTAGACATCTGCCAGAGACTAACATTGGGGCCCTGGTGGTTAGTCTAGTGGCCTTGGTGGTCCTCATAGTGGTCAAAGAACTCAACTCCTGTTATGAGAAAAAACTACCTCTGCCTATTCCCATAGAACTCATAGTGGTAAGTCCTCCATACCTAACCGCTCTCTCATTAGACACACAATCATTGATTGATTGACTGATTGATTGATTGAGTTTATTAGATCATTACAAGTAGAAGGCTGCGTCAGAGACAACATTACATACAAGTCTTTTCCTTCCTCCTGTCAAGTCTTTTCTATCCTCCTGTCAAGTCTTTTCCTTCCTCCTGTCAAGTCTTTTCTATCCTCCTGCCAAGTCTTTTCCTTCATCCTGTCAAGTCTTTTCCTTCCTCCTGTCAAGTCTTTTCCTTCCTCCTGTCAAGTCTTTTCTATCCTCCTGCCAAGTCTTTTCCTTCATCCTGTCAAGTCTTTTCCTTCATCCTGTCAAGTCTTTTCCTTCCTCCTGTCAAGTCTTTTCTATCCTCCTGCCAAGTCTTTTCCTTCCTCCTGTCAAGTCTTTTCCTTCCTCCTGTCAAGTCTTTTTTATCCTCCTGCCAAGTCTTTTCCTTCCTCCTGTCAAGTATTTTCCTTCCTCCTGTCAAGTCTTTTCCTTCCTCCTGTCAAGTCTTTTCCTTCCTCCTGTCAAGTCTTTTCCTTCCTACTGTCAAGTCTTTTCCTTCCTCCTGTCAAGTCTTTTCTATCCTCCTGTCAAGTCTTTTCTATCCTCCTGTCAAGTATTTTCTATCCTCCTGTCAAGTCTTTTCCTTCCTCCTGTCAAGTCTTTTCTATCCTCCTGTCAAGTCTTTTCTATCCTCCTGTCAAGTCTTTTCTATCCTCCTGTCAAGTCTTTTCCTTCCTCCTGTCAAGTCTTTTCTATACCTCCTGTCAAGTCTTTTCTATCCTCCTGTCAAGTCTTTTCTATCCTCCTGTCAAGTCTTTTCCTTCCTCCTGTCAAGTCTTTTCTATCCTCCTGTCAAGTCTTTTCCTTCCTCCTGTCAAGTCTTTTCTATCCTCCTGTCAAGTCTTTTCTATCCTCCTGTCAAGTCTTTTCTATCCTCCTGTCAAGTCTTTTCCTTCCTCCTGTCAAGTCTTTTCCTTCCTCCTGTCAAGTCTTTTCCTTCCTCCTGTCAAGTCTTTTCTATCCTCCTGTCAAGTCTTTTCTATCCTATCAAGTCTTTTCTATCCTCCTGTCGTCTTTTCCTTCCTCCTGTCAAGTCTTTTCCTTCCTCCTGTCAAGTCTTTTCCTTCCTCCTGTCAAGTCTTTTCCTTCCTCCTGTCAAGTCTTTTCTATCCTCCTGTCAAGTCTTTTCTATCCTGTCAAGTCTTTTCTATCCTCCTGTCAAGTCTTTTCTATCCTCCTGTCAAGTCTTTTCTATCCTCCTGTCAAGTCTTTTCCTTCCTCCTGTCAAGTCTTTTCCTTCCTCCTGTCAAGTCTTTTCCTTCCTCCTGTCAAGTCTTTTCTATCCTCCTGTCAAGTCTTTTCTATCCTATCAAGTCTTTTCTATCCTCCTGTCGTCTTTTCCTTCCTCCTGTCAAGTCTTTTCCTTCCTCCTGTCAAGTCTTTTCCTTCCTCCTGTCAAGTCTTTTCCTTCCTCCTGTCAAGTCTTTTCTATCCTCCTGTCAAGTCTTTTCTATCCTGTCAAGTCTTTTCCTTCCTCCTGTCAAGTCTTTTCTATCCTCCTGTCAAGTCTTTTCCTTCCTCCTGTCAAGTCTTTTCCTTCCTCCTGTCAAGTCTTTTCCTTCCTCCTGTCAAGTCTTTTCCTTCCTCCTGTCAAGTCTTTTCTATCCTCCTGCCAAGTCTTTTCCTTCCTCCTGTCAAGTCTTTTCCTTCCTCCTGTCAAGTCTTTTTTATCCTCCTGCCAAGTCTTTTCCTTCCTCCTGTCAAGTATTTTCCTTCCTCCTGTCAAGTCTTTTCCTTCCTCCTGTCAAGTCTTTTCCTTCCTCCTGTCAAGTCTTTTCCTTCCTACTGTCAAGTCTTTTCCTTCCTCCTGTCAAGTCTTTTCTATCCTCCTGTCAAGTCTTTTCTATCCTCCTGTCAAGTATTTTCTATCCTCCTGTCAAGTCTTTTCCTTCCTCCTGTCAAGTCTTTTCTATCCTCCTGTCAAGTCTTTTCCTTCCTCCTGTCAAGTCTTTTCTATCCTCCTGTCAAGTCTTTTCTATCCTCCTGTCAAGTCTTTTCTATCCTCCTGTCAAGTCTTTTCCTTCCTCCTGTCAAGTCTTTTCCTTCCTCCTGTCAAGTCTTTTCCTTCCTCCTGTCAAGTCTTTTCTATCCTCCTGTCAAGTCTTTTCTATCCTATCAAGTCTTTTCTATCCTCCTGTCGTCTTTTCCTTCCTCCTGTCAAGTCTTTTCCTTCCTCCTGTCAAGTCTTTTCCTTCCTCCTGTCAAGTCTTTTCTATCCTCCTGTCAAGTCTTTTCTATCCTGTCAAGTCTTTTCCTTCCTCCTGTCAAGTCTTTTCTATCCTCCTGTCAAGTCTTTTCCTTCCTCCTGTCAAGTCTTTTCCTTCCTCCTGTCAAGTCTTTTCCTTCCTCCTGTCAAGTCTTTTCCTTCCTCCTGTCAAGTCTTTTCTATCCTCCTGTCAAGTCTTTTCTATCCTCCTGTCAAGTCTTTTCCTTCCTCCTGTCAAGTCTTTTCCTTCCTCCTGTCAAGTCTTTTCTATCCTCCTGTCAAGTCTTTTCTATCCTATCAAGTCTTTTCTATCCTCCTGTCGTCTTTTCCTTCCTCCTGTCAAGTCTTTTCCTTCCTCCTGTCAAGTCTTTTCCTTCCTCCTGTCAAGTCTTTTCCTTCCTCCTGTCAAGTCTTTTCTATCCTCCTGTCAAGTCTTTTCTATCCTGTCAAGTCTTTTCCTTCCTCCTGTCAAGTCTTTTCTATCCTCCTGTCAAGTCTTTTCCTTCCTCCTGTCAAGTCTTTTCTATCCTCCTGTCAAGTCTTTTCTATCCTCCTGTCAAGTCTTTTCTATCCTCCTGTCAAGTCTTTTCCTTCATCCTGTCAAGTCTTTTCCTTCCTCCTGTCAAGTCTTTTCTATCCTCCTGTCAAGTCTTTTCCTTCCTCCTGTCAAGTCTTTTCTATCCTCCTGCCAAGTCTTTTCTATCCTCCTGTCAAGTCTTTTCTATCCTCCTGTCAAGTCTTTTCTATCCTCCTGTCAAGTCTTTTCCTTCCTCCTGTCAAGTCTTTTCCTTCCTCCTGTCAAGTCTTTTCCTTCCTCCTGTCAAGTCTTTTCTATCCTCCTGTCAAGTCTTTTCCTTCCTCCTGTCAAGTCTTTTCCTTCCTCCTGTCAAGTCTTTTCCTTCCTCCTGTCAAGTCTTTTCCTTCCTCCTGTCAAGTCTTTTCCTTCCTCCTGTCAAGTCTTTTCTATACCTCCTGTCAAGTCTTTTCTATCCTCCTGTCAAGTCTTTTCCTTCCTCCTGTCAAGTCTTTTCCTTCCTCCTGTCAAGTCTTTTCTATCCTCCTGTCAAGTCTTTTCTATCCTCCTGTCAAGTCTTTTCTATCCTCCTGTCAAGTCTTTTCTATCCTCCTGTCAAGTCTTTTCTATCCTCCTGTCAAGTCTTTTCCTTCCTCCTGTCAAGTCTTTTCCTTCCTCCTGTCAAGTCTTTTCCTTCTTCCTGTCAAGTCTTTTCCTTCCTCCTGTCAAGTCTTTTCTATCCTCCTGTCAAGTCTTTTCCTTCCTCCTGTCAAGTCTTTTCCTTCCTCCTGTCAAGTCTTTTCCTTCCTCCTGTCAAGTCTTTTCTATCCTCCTGTCAAGTCTTTACTATCCTCCTGTCAAGTCTTGTCCTTCCTCCTGTCAAGTCTTTTCCTTCCTCCTGTCAAGTCTTTTCTATCCTCCTGTCAAGTCTTTTCTATCCTCCTGTCAAGTCTTTTCCTTCATCCTGTCAAGTCTTTTCTATCCTCCTGTCAAGTCTTTTCTATCCTCCTGTCAAGTCTTTTCTATCCTCCTGTCAAGTCTTTTCCTTCCTCCTGTCAAGTCTTTTCCTTCCTCCTGTCAAGTCTTTTCCTTCCTCCTGTCAAGTCTTTTCTATCCTCCTGTCAAGTCTTTTCTATCCTCCTGTCAAGTCTTTACTATCCTCCTGTCAAGTCTTTTCCTTCCTCCTGTCAAGTCTTTTCCTTCCTCCTGTCAAGTCTTTTCTATCCTCCTGTCAAGTCTTTTCTATCCTCCTGTCAAGTCTTTTCCTTCATCCTGTCAAGTCTTTTCTATCCTCCTGTCAAGTCTTTTCTATCCTCCTGTCAAGTCTTTTCTATCCTCCTGTCAAGTCTTTTCCTTCCTCCTGTCAAGTCTTTTCCTTCCTCCTGTCAAGTCTTTTCCTTCCTCCTGTCAAGTCTTTTCTATCCTCCTGTCAAGTCTTTTCTATCCTCCTGTCAAGTCTTTACTATCCTCCTGTCAAGTCTTTTTCTTCCTCCTGTCAAGTCTTTTCCTTCCTCCTGTCAAGTCTTTTCTATCCTCCTGTCAAGTCTTTTCTATCCTCCTGTCAAGTCTTTTCCTTCCTCCTGTCAAGTCTTTTCTATACCTCCTGTCAAGTCTTTTCTATCCTCCTGTCAAGTCTTTTCCTTCCTCCTGTCAAGTCTTTTCTATACCTCCTGTCAAGTCTTTTCTATCCTCCTGTCAAGTCTTTTCTATCCTCCTGTCAAGTCTTTTCCTTCATCCTGTCAAGTCTTTTCTATCCTCCTGTCAAGTCTTTTCTATCCTCCTGTCAAGTCTTTTCTATCCTCCTGTCAAGTCTTTTCCTTCCTCCTGTCAAGTCTTTTCCTTCCTCCTGTCAAGTCTTTTCCTTCCTCCTGTCAAGTCTTTTCTATCCTCCTGTCAAGTCTTTTCCTTCCTCCTGTCAAGTCTTTTCCTTCCTCCTGTCAAGTCTTTTCTATCCTCCTCCTCTTTCTCTCTCTCTTTTGGTCCGTTGAACATGTGTGTTGTAATGAAAGCCACTAGAGGGCATCCTGTCATCATGGCTGATATCTATAAGGAGCGTAACAGAACACAGTGTCTTCTCATCCTGTTAAACATTTTGAGAGGAAGTCTATCTTATTCTCAGTTTAATGATCCAGATTTTTGTTGTGATATCATCAATTAGATTCAGTTGGAAGCTCTTGGTACATCTCAAAAGGTTAATATTCTACCCAGTTAGTGTGTTTTCCTCCAGTTCATGGTAGTGCTTGGTTTCTCATTGATCCAATAAAATGTTCTCAAGTGATGAGCTCTGTTCAATGATTGGCCTGTGTTTCTGCTTGAATTCCAAACCCACACAGGGTCTGTGATAATGATTTACTCACAATTACACACATGCATGCATACAAGTTCCTACACGTGCAAACAACAGCAGATGCTTTGTTGTTGTGAGCATGGCAACCTATATATGTGTGTGTGTGTGTGTGTGTGTGTGTGTGTGTGTGTGTGTGTGTGTGTGTGTGTGTGTGTTACAGATCGTAGCAGCAACACTCATCTCCTACTACGGCAACCTGAACAGCCAATACGACGTGGCCGTGGTTGGAGAGATCCCCAGAGGGTGAGTGTTTATGTGTGTGTGTGTGTGTCAGTAGCTATAGGTTGTTGACTGTGACCTGGTCTGTTGGGGCAGAGTGCTCTCCTGGTCAAGGTTACACTCAGAACAACATAAGGAGGGGCAAGGACAGAAAGTATCGGAGGGTGATATCAAACATAACCTACAATTTCAAATCGATTCAATTTAGATTGAATCTACACACAATACCCCGTAATGTCAAAGTGGAATTATGTTTTTCAAATTGTTTTCAAATTAATACAATTTAAAAAAGCTGAAATGTCTTGAGTCAATAAGTATTCGACCGCTTAGTTATGGCAAGCCTAAATAAGTTCGTATTAAGTTGCATCATGTTATGGGTATTTCAGCATAAAAAATAAATGGAATGGAAATATGCACAGGCAAAATCCTAGAGGAAAACCTGGTTCAGTCTGCTTTCCACCAGACACTGGGAGATGAATTCACCTTTCAGCAGGACAATACCCTAAAACACAAGGCCAAACCTACACTGGAGTTGCATAACAAGAAGACAGTGAATGTGGCCGAGTTACAGTTTTGACCTGAAAATGGTTGTCTAGCAATGATCAACAACCAATTTGACAGAGCTTGAAGAATTTTTTAAGAATAATGGGCAAATGTTACACACAGCTGTAATCGATACCAACGGTGCTTTTACAAAGTATTGACTCAGGCATGTGAATACTTAAGTACACTTAACAAAAATGTAAACGCAACAACATGTAAAGTGTTGGTGCCATGTTTCATGAGCTGAAATAAAATATCCCCATGCTGAGGAGTATTTCTGTCTGTAATGGGGAAAAACTCATTCTGATTGTCTTGGCCTGGCTCCCCAGTGGTTGAGCCTGGCTCCCCAGTGGCTGGGCCTGGCTCCCCAGTGGCTGGACCTGGCTCCCAGGTGGCTGGACCTGGCTCCCCAGTGGCTGGGCCTGGCTCCCAGGTGGCTGGACCTGGCTCCCCAGTGGCTGGGCCTGGCTCCCCAGTGGCTGGGCCTGGATCCCCAGTGGCTGGGCCTGGCTCCCCAGTGGCTGGGCCTGGCTCCCCAGTGGCTGGGCCTGGATCCCCAGTGGCTGGGCCTGGCTCCCCAGTGGTTGGGCCTGGATCCCCAGTGGCTGGGCCTGGCTCCCCAGTGGTTGGGCCTGGCTCCCCAGTGGCTGGGCCTGGCTCCCAGGTGGCTGGACCTGGCTCCCCAGTGGCTGGGCCTGGCTCCCAGGTGGCTGGACCTGGCTCCCCAGTGGCTGGGCCTGGATCCCCAGTGGCTGGGCCTGGCTCCCCAGTGGCTGGGCCTGGCTCCCCAGTGGCTGGGCCTGGATCCCCAGTGGCTGGGCCTGGATCCCCAGTGGCTGGGCCTGGCTCCCCAGTGGTTGGGCCTGGCTCCCCAGTGGCTGGGCCTGGCTCCCCAGTGGCTGGGCCTGGCTCCCCAGTGGCTGGGCCTGGCTCCCAGGTGGCTGGACCTGGATCCCCAGTGGCTGGGCCTGGATCCCCAGTGGCTGGGCCTGGCTCCCCAGTGGCTGGGCCTGGCTCCCCAGTGGCTGGGCCTGGCTCCCAGGTGGCTGGACCTGGGGAGCCAGTAAAATCTTTGAAATGATTGCATGTTGTGTTGATATTTTTGTTCAGGATAAATTTGATATTTCTGTACTTTACTATTATTTTTGGGCAAAAATCTCTAAAAACATGTTTTCACTTTGTCATTATGGGGTATTGTGTGTAAAATATATATATTTAATAATGTTGAATTCATGCTGTAACACAACAACATGTGGAATAAGTGAAGGGGTATGAATACTTTGTGAAGGTACTTTAGCTCATTGATAAGGAGTCATCCTAGAGCAGGGATGGACAACTTTGATAGGGTGGGGGCTGAACTCATTATGAGGGACCGCAAAGGCTCATGGGGCTGTGTACCAACCCACATCCATACCCACACATGTAGTCAGAGCCGGCCCTAGCCTTTTGGGGACATTTAGGATAATGCGTACTAGCTGATTTGGTATTCAGATTGCTGGACTGCCAAAGACCAAAGCCAAGCAGTCGCTAATTATATTGATCCAGGTCAGCTGTTGTAGGCATCTTATCGGTATTCAACTTGATCAAGTTGTCAACGGTTTACTTTAAATTGATCATTTCATTCTTTCAAATGTAAAACCCTTTTCTTTATAACAATGCTTTACCTCCAGTAGCCTACAAGTACATCATCACTTGGTTTACCGTCTATCAATTAGGTTCATTTGAGTCATTATCACAATACCTGTGCATTGTTATGGAATGAAATACCTTCAAGTGATTATTTGTTTGGCTAATCATCTCTACATAATCTTTGGATGCTGACTAATGAAGGTAGTTTTCTACCCTCCTGCCTCAACAGACAGCACCCTCGTCGCTGTTTACACAGCCAGTGTTTGAAAGACCAGGCACCTGCACTGTATGACCTCTAATATGTGGTCCGGGGCATCCTAATGATTAACTCTAGAATATTATTCATTGTATATGGGTCATTGAGTGTGTGTACATTTGTTACGACACCTGTTACCACTGTTGAAGGACCTAGAGGACCATCAGCGGCAGGAATCAAGGGGATTTGTTGGGGATAATGGAGGAAGGGGTCTGGACAGGGGCAGTAATGGAGGAGGGGTCTGAGCAGGGGCAGTAATGGAGGAGGGGGTCTGAGCAGGGGCAGTAATGGAGGAAGGGGTCTGAGCAGGGGCAGTAATGAAGGAAGAGGTCTGGACAGGGGCAGTAATGGAGGAAGGGTCTGAGCAGGGGCAGTAATGAAGGAAGAGGTCTGGACAGGGGCGGTAATGGAGGAGGGGTCTGAGCAGGGGCAGTAATGGAGGAAGGGGTCTGAGCAGGGGCAGTAATGGAGGAAGGGGTCTGAGCAGGGGCAGTAATGGAGGAAGGGGTCTGAGCAGGGGCAGTAATGGAGCAGGGGCAGTAATGGAGGAAGGGGTCTGAGCAGGGGCAGTAATGGAGGAAGGGGTATGAGCAGGGGCAGTAATGGAGGAAGGGGTCTGAGCAGGGGCAGTAATGGAGGAAGGGGTCTGAGCAGGGGCAGTAATGGAGGAAGGGGTCTGAGCAGGGGCAGTAATGGAGCAGGGGCAGTAATGGAGGAAGGGGTCTGAGCAGGGGCAGTAATGGAGGAAGGGGTCTGAGCAGGGGCAGTAATGGAGCAGGGGCAGTAATGGAGGAAGGGGTCTGAGCAGGGGCAGCAATGGAGGAAGGGGTCTGAGCAGGGGCAGTAATGGAGGAAGGGGTCTGAGCAGGGGCAGTAATGGAGGAAGGGGTCTGAGCAGGGGCAGTAATGGAGGAAGGGGTCTGAGCAGGGGCAGTAATGGAGGAAGGGGCAGTAATGGAGGAAGGGGTCTGAGCAGGGGCAGTAATGGAGGAAGGGGTCTGGACAGGGGCAGTAATGGAGGAAGGGGTATGAGCAGGGGCAGTAATGGAGGAA
Source organism: Oncorhynchus clarkii lewisi (assembly GCF_045791955.1). NCBI lineage: Eukaryota > Metazoa > Chordata > Actinopteri > Salmoniformes > Salmonidae > Oncorhynchus > Oncorhynchus clarkii. The sequence continues at coordinate 62,805,610 of NC_092162.1, forward strand.
GGGGTCTGAGCAGGGGCAGTAATGAAGGAAGGGGTCTGAGCAGGGGCAGCAATGGAGGAAGGGGTCTGGACAGGGGCAGTAATGGAGGAAGGGGTCTGAGCAGGGGCAGTAATGGAGGAAGGGGTCTGAGCAGGGGCAGCAATGGAGGAAGGGGTCTGAGCAGGGGCAGTAATGGAGGAAGGGGTCTGAGCAGGGGCAGTAATGGAGGAAGGGGCAGTAATGGAGGAAGGGGTCTGAGCAGGGGCAGTAATGGAGGAAGGGGTCTGGACAGGGGCAGTAATGGAGGAAGGGGTCTGAGCAGGGGCAGTAATGGAGGAAGGGGTCTGAGCAGGGGCAGTAATGGAGGAAGGGGTCTGGACAGGGGCAGTAATGGAGGAAGGGGTCTGAGCAGGGGCAGTAATGGAGGAGGGGATCTGAGCAGGGGCAGTAATGGAGGAAGGGGTCTGAGCAGGGGCAGTAATGGAGCAGGGGCAGTAATGGAGGAAGGGATCTGAGCAGGGGCAGTAATGGAGCAGGGGCAGTAATGGAGCAGGGGCAGTAATGGAGGAAGGGATCTGAGCAGGGGCAGTAATGGAGCAGGGGCAGTAATGGAGCAGGGGCAGTAATGGAGGAAGAGGTCTGGACAGGGGCAGTAATGGAGGAAGGGGTCTGGACAGGGGCAGTAATGGAGCAGGGGCAGTAATGGAGGAAGGGGTCTGAGCAGGGGGCAGTAATGGAGGAAGGGCAGTAATGGAGCAGGGGCAGTAATGGTGGAAGGGCAGTAATGGAGGAAGGGTCTGGACAGGGGCAGTAATGAAGGAAGGGGTCTGGACAGGGGCAGTAATGGTGGAAGGGCAGTAATGGAGGAAGGGTCTGGACAGGGGCAGTAATGAAGGAAGGGGTCTGGACAGGGGCAGTAATGGAGGAAGGGATCTGAGCACGGGCAGTAATGGAGGAAGAGGTCTGGACAGGGGGCAGTAATGGAGGAAGGGCAGTAATGGAGCAGGGGCAGTAATGGTGGAAGGGCAGTAATGGAGCAGGGGCAGTAATGGAGCAGGGGCAGTAATGGAGCAGGGGCAGTAATGGAGCAGAGGCAGTAATGGAGGAAGGGGTCTGAGCAGGGGCAGTAATGGAGCAGGGGCAGTAATGGAGCAGGGGCAGTAATGGAGCAGGGGCAGTAATGGAGGAAGGGGTCTGAGCAGGGGCAGTAATGGAGGAAGGGGTATGAGCAGGGGCAGTAATGGAGGAAGGGGTCTGAGCAGGGGAAGTAATGGAGGAAGGGGTCTGAGCAGGGGCAGTAATGGAGGAAGGGGTCTGGACAGGGGAAGTAATGGAGGAAGGGGTCTGAGCAGGGGCAGTAATGGAGGAAGGGGTCTGAGCAGGGGCAGTAATGGAGGAAGGGCAGTAATGGAGCAGGGGCAGTAATGGAGGAAGGGATCTGAGCAGGGGCAGTAATGGAGGAAGGGTCTGGACAGGGGCAGTAATGGAGGAAGGGGTCTGTACAGGGGCAGTAATGGAGGAAGGGGTCTGGACAGGGGCAGTAATGGAGGAAGGGGTCTGGACAGGGGTACTTCCCCTCAACTCTCTCCTCACTCTCCCTCTCCCCTTTGTCCCGCCTCTCCTCCCTCTCTTCCTCTCCTCTCTCCTCTTTCCCCCTCTTCTCTCTCCTCCCTCTCCTCTCTCTCCCCTGTTCTCCCTCTCCCCTGTCCTCTCTCCTCCTTCTCCTCTATCCTCTTTCCCCCTCTCCTCCCTCCTTCCTTCCTCTCCCTCTCCTCAATCCTGTCCTCCCTTTCTCCCTCTCCTCTTTCTCCTCCCTCTCCCCCTCTTCTCTCTCTTCCATCTCCCCCTCTCACCTCTCCTCTCCCCATCCTCTCTCCTCCCTCTCCCCCTCTCCATCTGTCCTCCTTCTCCCTCTGTCCCTCTCCTCTCTATTTGACCTTTCCCCCCTCTTCCTCTTCATCCCTAGGCTGAAGTCTCCCAGTCTACCTGACGCCAGTCTGTGGGGTACGGTGGTTGGTGATGCGTTTGCTGTGGCCATAGTGGGTTATGCCATAAACATCTCCTTGGGCAAAACCTTCGGCCTGAAACACGGCTACAAGGTGGACAGCAACCAGGTGGGACACACACGCACACAGTTATGCAGGTAGGCAGGGGTATGCTTGAGGTTGTTCTGCTCTGAAGGAGAGAGACAGCTCTCTGGTCCTGAATGTTTAATGGCCGACACGCTCTGCTCAGTCAAGCACAGATGTAGGATCTTAGTTTAAGCCAGTTTGCTACAGCAGGAAAATAATCCTGCAGCAACAGGAAATGTGAATTATTATGCAGATTATAATTCATGGATAGTTTTTTATAGGAGTTAATACATTTTATGTTAGGTCAAATCAAATCTGAAATTTTAAAGAGGAAATTTAAAACTTTAGAAGCTTTTTAAACCTTGAATACACTACAAGTTTGCATTTCCTGTTTGCCAGGACCATTTTTATCAACAAAAGAGCGATCAAATTAAGATCCCACATCTGTATGGATGAGAAGTACACCAGTTGCAGTTAACAATACAACAGGGCGCTGTGGAGCAGCTGGGACTCAGTATAGACTGAACATGCGCTAGGACTTATTTACATGTGGTGGTCAAATGATGGTCATTAGTGCATTCTCTGGCATCTGCATACCTCTCATCTTCTCTCTCTCTCTCTCTCTCTCTCTCTCTCTCTCTCTCTCTCTCTCTCTCTCTCTCTCCCCTGTCTCTCTCTCTCTCTCTCTCTCTCTCTCTCTATCTCTCTCCCTGTCTCTCTCTCTCTAGGAGCTGGTGGCTCTGGGTCTCAGTAACACAGTGGGAGGATTCTTCCAATGCTACTCTGTCACCTCTTCTATGTCCCGTAGCCTCATCCAGGAGAGCACTGGGGGCAGGACACAGGTAACACACACACGTACAGTGTATTCGGAAAGTATTCAGACCCCTTTACTTTTTCTACATTTTGTTACGTTACAGCCTTATTCTTAAGTTGATTAATTTGAATGTTTTCCTCGTCAATCTACATTTCTAAAAACAGGTTTTTAGAAATGTTTGCAAATGTATAAATAAATGTCAAAAAGTGAAATACTTTATTTACATAAGTATTCAGACCCTTTGCTATGAGACTCGAAATTGAGCTCAGGTGCATCCTGTTTCCATTGATCATCCTTGAGATGTTTCTACAACTTGATTGGAGTCCACCTGTGGTAAATTCAAATGATTGGCGTCACCTCACGTCTGGAGGAAACTTGGCACCATCCCTACTGTGAAGCATGGTGGTGGCACCATCCCTACTGTGAAGCATGGTGGTGGCACCATCCCTACTGTGAAGCATGGTGGTGGCAGCATCATGCTGTGGGGATGTTCTTCGAGGGAAACATGAACAGAGCAAAGCACAGAGAGATCCTTGATGGAAACCTGCTACAGAGCGCTCAGGACCTCAGACTGGAGGTTCACCCTCCAACAGGACAACGACCCGATGCACACAGCCAAGACAACGCAGGAGTGGCTTCGGGACAAGTCAATGTCCTTGAGTGGCCCAGCTAGAGCCCGGACTTGAACCCGATCAAACATCTCTGGAGAGACCTGAACATAGCTGTGCAGCGATGCTCCCCAAACCAACCTGACAGAGTTTGAGATGATCTGTAGAGAAGAATGAGAGAAAATACAGGTGTGCCAAGCTTGTAGCGTCAAACCCAAGAATAATCAAGGCTGTAATCACTGCCAAAGGTGCTTCAACAAAGTACTGAGTAAAGGGTCTGAATACTTATGTAAATGGGGTATTTAGTTTAGTTTTTTATAAATTTGCAAAAATCTAAAGAAAATAATGTTAATGCTTTGTCATTATGGGGTTTGTGTGTAGATTGATGGGGGGGGGGGCGGGGGGGGGACAATTGAATAAATTTTAGAATGAGGCTGTAACAAAACATGGAAAAGGTCAAGGGGTCTGAATACTTTCCGAATGCACTGTATATCCACCTGCTAACATTTCTGCAGGCCAGGCATACACACTGACTGATGTGTGTTTGTGTATTGTGTCAGGTTGCCGGGGTGGTTTCTTCAGTGATTGTGCTGATCACCATTCTGCAACTGGGGACACTGTTTGGGGAGCTACCCAAGGTATTTATCTCTCAACCCCCCCCCCCCCCCCAACACACAACACCACTGATCTGATCTGGTGTGTGTGTGTGTGTCCTAGGCTGTCCTGTCCTGCATAGTGTTTGTAAACCTGAAAGGCATGTTTAAGCAGTACCTAGACATTCCTGCACTCTGGAAGAGCAACACAGTGGACCTGGTGAGAGCAACACATAAACTTCATATCTATGACCTGTATCCTAACTGGACGTGTATGACTGAACACAGAACCCCTGGGGCCTCATTTATAACCTTTTACCGTAAATGTAACACTAAATATCTGTGTGGGGGGTACAACTCAATATTATATGGTTTCTAATGTTTTGTACACTCAGTGTATATCCCCCATTGGCACAAGGCCACTAGGGTACTTTTGCCTTCTTGCAATGCAATACTTCAACCACTAGAAAGTGTGCGTACTCGTGGTCTGAAGTTAGCGTGAGCATAAGCACATTCTCAAGTCAAGTTCAGTTTTTATAAATGTGTTGGGGCATATTTTGTGCACAAGCAACATTTATAAATGAGGCTCCTGGTTGCTGTGTATTCCCCCTATTGATTACATGTGTCTCTGTCGCCCCCTAGCTGGTGTGGTTGGTAACGCTGGTGTGCACTATCCTGCTGAACCTGGACCTGGGCCTGGCTGCATCCATCGCCTTCTCTCTGCTCACTGTCATCTTCAGAACACAGCTGTGAGTCTGTGTTTGTTTGATGTAGAAGGGAGAGAGGTCTACTTTCTAAACTGTACTGTGTCCCACTTTCCTCTCAAAGTGCATAACATCCCCGTTCTCTTTCTCTCCCAGGCCACGGTACTCTATTCTGGGGCAGGTTCCTGGGACTGAGCTCTACCTGGACACAGACACATACGAAGAGGTGAGACGGAGGACCTCAATACATACTGGGGGGGGGGGGGGGGGGGGGGGTAGTGAACAATGGAGTTTATAGCAGCTTTTAGATGACTGTCTATTGGACTCCCCCCCCCCCCCGTTTGTTTGTTGGTTTGTCCCGCAGGCAAAAGAGATCCCAGGTATCACTATCTTCCGTTCCTCCACCACAGTGTACTATACCAACGCTGAGTTATACCTGGACGCACTGCAGAAGAAGGTAGTGTGTGTGTGTGTGTGTGTGTGTTTGTGTGTGTGTGTGTGTGTTTGTGTGTTTGTGTGTGTGTGTGTGTGTTTGTGTGTTTGTGTGTGTGTGTGTGTGTGTGTGTGTGTTTGTGTGTGTGTGTGTGTGTGTGTGTTTGTGTGTGTGTGTGTGTGTTTGTGTGTTTGTGTGTGTGTGTGTGTGTGTGTGTGTGTTTGTGTGTTTGTGTGTGTGTGTGTGTGTGTGTGTGTGTTTGTGTGTTTGTGTGTGTGTGTGTGTGTTTGTGTGTTTGTGTGTGTGTGTGTGTGTGTGTGTTTGTGTGTGTGTGTGTTTCTCTTTGCCCTTTTTTATTTACTCTCTCTCAACCGCTCTCTATCATTTCCTCACACAGAGCGGTATTCATTTCCTCACACAGAGCGGTATTCATTTCCTCACACAGAGCGGTATTCATTTCCTCACACAGAGCGATATTCATTTCCTCACACAGAGCGGTATTCATTTCCTCACACAGAGCGGTATTCATTTCCTCACACAGAGCGGTATTCATTTCCTCACACAGAGCGGTATTCATTTCCTCACACAGAGCGGTATTCATTTCCTCACACAGAGCGGTATTCATTTCCTCACACAGAGCGGTATTCATTTCCTCACACAGAGCGGTATTCATTTCCTCACACAGAGCGGTATTCATTTCCTCACACAGAGCGGTATTGACGTTGGGAAGCTGCTGACGAGAAAGAAGAAAAGAGATGCTAAACAAAAGAGGAAAGACGAGAAAGGAGAAAAGAAAGCTAAAAAGGAGGCAAAAAAACAGGTTCCACACACACACACACACACATCACATATACATACAGTCCTATACACACACATCACATATACATACAGTCCTATACACACACACACATCACATATACATACAGTCCTATACACACACATCACATATACATACAGTCCTATACACACACACACATCACATATACATACAGTCCTATACACACACATCACATATACATACAGTCCTATACACACACATCACATATACATACAGTCCTATACACACACACACATCACATATACATACAGTCCTATACACACACACACACACATCACATATACATACAGTCCTATACACACACACACACACACATCACATATACATACAGTCCTATACACACACACACACATCATTATTTCAATGGATGTCTCTCCCCTTCCCTTCCCAGAATGGTGTGAATGGACCCAATGGTACAGTCCACCCAGAAGACAAGGTGGATGTAGAGAAGGGCTCCCCTGACCTGAAGGAAAACAGGACAGACATCGCCCTGACTGACAGACCCACTAATGGACAGGTCTGTAGCATAATGTACCCTAATTCTACAGGAAACACTCTAGATTTAAGCAAAAACTCAATTCACTCCAGAGCAGAGTAACATACGGTCTCTCTGTCAATCTAAGGTGAACTGGGCCTACGAGCAGCAATGGACCGGGTTGGACCTGGGCTCTGAGACTGGTAGTCATGGCGATGATGCCATAACCCAGATGTCCAGTACCGTAGGAGAAGAGAAGAGAGGGAGGAGCTCCAAAACACATACCATCATCCTGGATCTCTCCACAGCCAGCTTTGTAGACACCGTCACTGTGATGATGCTGAATAACGTATGTTTGTGTGTGTGGGAGGAGTGTGTGTTTTTGAAGGATGGGGATGGATGAAAGGGAGATGGGAGGAAAGACAGAGCGGGAGGGTTGATCACAGATGGGATGGAGAAGACAGTGAAAGAGAAAGGGAGAGAGAGGAGAAAAAAGGAAGGAGAGGTTCATGTTTTCAGAAATGTATTTGTAGTTTCTTTGTATCCAGTCTCCTTATGTAACATTGTTCGCTGTCATACTCCTGAGTGGCCTTGTGCTTGAATCAAACAAAGGTCTTGTGTTCTGTGAGTAGGCAGGTCTAAATGAGATTGTTTTGTATGTCGGGGAAGAGGCACTTATAGAGATGTAGAGAGTGAAAAAGAGAGTGATGGAGAGAGAGAGAGTGGGGGAGAGAGAGGGGGAGAGTGGTGGAGAGAGAGAGTGGGAGAGTGGTGGAGAGAGAGAGAGTGGTGGAGAGAGAGAGGGGGAGAGAGAGAGTAGTGGAGAGAGCGAGGGGGTGAGTAGTGGAGAGAGGGGGAGAGTGGTGGAGAGAGAGGGGGAGAGTGGTGTAGAGAGAGAGGGGGAGAGTGGTGGAGAGTGAGAGGGGGAGAGTGGTAGAGAGAGAGAGAGAGGGGGAGAGAGAGAGTGGTGGAGAGAGAGAGGGATGAAGAGAAAAACCAGATGAATCCAAACTGGTGCAACACAAACAGTCTCGTAGAAAAACACGGCCTTCTTATTTGACCTTTCTCTCACTCTCTTTCCATCTCTCTCACTATTTTTATCTTTATTGCAGATATTCCGAGACTATAGCGAGATTGACATTGATATCTATTTAGCTGGATGCCAAGGTGAGTGTCTGTGCTAATTCATGCTGGTCTCTCTGGTCTAGCGTGTGTTGTCTAACCTGGTTTGTCTTTCCTCCAGTCTGTGTGGTGGAGCAGTTATCCAGAGCAAGCTTCTTCTCTGAGTCCATCCCTAAGAGCCGTCTGTTCACTACGGTCCACGACGCCGTGCTACACAGCCTCCGGCTGCAAGGGGCCTCAGACGTTCCCATCTACGAGTGTGCACTGGTGAGTAGACCAAGCCCTCAAGGACATTTGGCCGGTGGTGGAACTGTGCTCCAAAATCAGCTGCATTCTTATGATTATATCAATGAATTGATTCTTATCTTACGTTCTGACATTATCTCCTTCTCTACTAGGACATGGCCTGCACTACCAAGATGTAACCAACATGGGTCACATTGGTCACAATCCTTTATGGAAAATAATAAATAATGGTTACTAATCTTAAATGATGCAATATTGATAGCATTATGGTGTTGGAACTGAAGTATCAATGTACCCTGATGATTCAAGTTCTCTTGAGTCCACAATCTTCAACACAGCACATATATCATAATACCATAAATGCCAAACCCTGTCATTGTAATGGTGAGATATTAGCATGTCTTGGGGGGTAATGATATTTGTGCGTCTGTAAATGTCTAACTCGTCGTTATTCATGATTCATTCAGGATTATCCGTAATCATGGTAGCATCCACATTAATGTAGAAGTGTTTAGAAACATACTCTAATCTTATTTACAATAAAAGTGACTTCAAAATGGCACAATACATTATTTACCATTCATTTATATTGGGCACAAAATAATCTGAAACACAACCAAAACAAACAACAAATGCACCCAACAAATGTATACAGTCACAAGCTTGATGTAGTCATTGCGTGCTCTGAATATGGGATCAAGTACTTAACGTTTACTACTTAAATACACATATACAGTATGAGTCAAAAGTTTGGACACACCTACTCATACAAGGACTTTTCTTTATTGTTATTATGTTCCACATTGTGGAATAATAGTGAAGACATCAAAACTATGAAATAACACGTATGGAATCATGTAGTAACCCAAAAAGTGTTAAATTATATTTTATATTTCAGATTCTTCAAAGTGCCACCCTTTGCCTTGATGACAGCTTTGCACAAACTGGAATGCATTTCAGTTAACAGGTGTGCCTTGCTAAAAGTTCATATGTGGAATTCCTTTCCTTCTTAATGCATTTGAACCAATCAGTTGTGTTGTGACATGGTAGGGTTGGTATACAGAAGATTAGGTAAAAGACCACGTTCATATTATGGCAAAAACAGCTCAAATAAGCAAAGAGAAATGACTATCCACTATTACTTTAAGACATGAAGGTCAGTCAATCCGGAAAACTTCAAGAACTTTCTTCAAGTGCAGTCGCAAAAACCATCAAGCGCTATGAAGAACCTGGATCTCATGAGCCTCACCACAGGAAAAAAAGGCCCAGAGTTACCTCTGCTGCAGAGGATAAGTTCATTAGAGTTACCAGCCTCAGAAATTGCAGCCCAAATAAATGCTTCACAGAGTTAAAGTAACAGACACATCTCAACATCAACTGTTCAGAGAAGACTGTGTGAATCAGGCCTTCATGGTCAAATTGCTGCAAAGAAACCCCTACTCAGCGTTCAACACCCTAGTACCCACAAAGCTGATCACTAAGCTAAGGACTCTGGGACTAAACACCTCCCTCTGCAACTGGATCCTGGACTTCCTGACGGGCCGCCCCCAGGTGGTAAGAGTAGGCAACAACACGTCTGCCACGCTGATCCTTAACACTGGGGACCCTCAGGGGTGTGTACTTAGTCCCCTCCTGTATTCCCTGTTCACCCACGACTGCGTGGCCAAACACGACTCCAACACCATCATTACGTTTGAACAGTGGTAAACAGTGGTAGGCCTAATCACCGACAACGATGAGACGGTCTATAGGGAGGAGGTCAGAGAACTGGCAGTGTGGTGCCAGGACAACAACCTCTCCCTCATTGTGAGCAAGACAAAGTAGCTGATCGTGGACTACAGGAAAAGGTGGGCCGAACAGGCCCCCATTAACATCGACGGGTCTGTAGTAGAGCGGGTCGAGAGTTTCAAGTTCCTTGGTGCCCATATCACCAACGAACTATCATGGTCCAAACATACCAAGAGTCGTGAAGAGGGCACGACAAAACCTATTTCCCCTCAGGAGACTGAAAAGATTTGACATGGGTCCCCAGATCCTCAAGGTTCGACAGCTGCACAATCGAGAGAATCCTGACCGGTTGCATCACCGCCTGGCAACTGCTCTGCATCTGACCATAAGACGCTACAGAGGGTAGTGCGAAAGGCCCAGTACATAACTGGGGCCAAGCTTCCTGCCATCCAGGACCTATATAATAGGCGGTGTCAGAGGAAAGCCCATAACATTTTAAGAGACTCCAGTCACCCAAGTCATAGACTGCTACCGCATGTTTTCTCTGCTACCACACTGCAAGCGGTACCGGAGCGTACCATTGGTTGAGAGAATGCCAAGAGTGTGCAAAGCTGTCATCAAGGCAATTTTTAAAACCTTTATTTAACTAAGCAGTTAAAAACAAATTGTTATTTACAATGATGGCCTACCCTGGCCAATATACCAAGGCTAAGGGCAGTGTCCAGGCATTCCACGATGCGTCGTGTCTAAGAACAGCCCTTAGCCATGGTATATTGGCCATATACCACACCCCTCATGCCTTTTTACTTAAATACTTCACAGGAGGCTGAAAACGACTCATAATAATGGCGGGAACGGAACAGATGGAACGGCATCAAACACCTGGAAACCATGGAAACCATGTGTTGGATGTACTTGATGCCATTTCACAAATTACGTTCCAGTCATCACCACGATTCCGTTCTCCCCAATTAAGGTGCCACCAACTTCCTGTGATGTATATATCATTTGTATTTATTAGGGATCGCCATTAGTTACTGCCAAGGCAGCAGCTACTCTTCCTGGGGTCCATACACATTAAGGCACTTACATCACACAGTACATCATATAACATCATTACACCTCTACATATCTACAATGCAAAATGTATAATACCAGCATATAACAATATTACAATGTACCTGTGTGTAGACTGTGTGCATATGCGTGTGTCTGTCCCTGTGTGTGTGTCTCTTCACAGCATTGGAGGCTGCTGAGTGGAGGACAGCTCATTATAATGGCTGGAACGGAGTAAATGGAATGGCATTAAACACATGGAAACCATGTGCTGATGTATTTGAGACATTCCACAAATTCCGCTCCAATCATTACCACGAGCCTGTTCTCCCCAACGCTTCAAAGTACCCTCTGTTCCATTAGCTGTACTTTTATCAGTTTAAATTTTATTTATTTTACTGCTTGCATCAGTTACCTGATGTGGAATAGAGTTCCATGTAGTCATGGCTCTATGTAGTACTGTGCGCATCCCATAGTCTGTTCTGAACTTGGGGATTGTGAGGAGACCTCTAGTGGCATGTCTTGTAGTAGTTTAGTAGTTTTAACAGACAGCTCAGTTTATTCCGGTTGTCAACACTTCTTACAAAAACAAGCAGTGAGGAAGTCAATCTCTCCTCCACTTTGAGCCATGGGATATTGATATGCATATACTATAAACGTTACCTCTCCATGTACATTTAAGGGCCAACCGTGCAGCCCTGTTCTGAGCCAATTGTAATTTTTCTAAGTGCCTCTGTGGCCCCTGACCAGACAACTGAAGAGTAGACCAGGTGCGACAAAACTAGGGTCTGTAGGACATGCCTTGTTGATAGTGCTGTTAAGTCCAAACAGTAGCAAAACAAGAGTTTCTATTGGACAAATTCAAGTAGGTCTATCCCTGTCTTGTTCTGGATCCGCCCCCTTTTTTTACATTTTTGCCTAAAATGACATACCCAAATCTACCTGTCTGTAGCTCAGACCCTGAAGCAAGGATATGCATATTCTTGGTACCATTTGAAAGGAAACACTTTGAAGTTTGTAGAAATTAATGTAGGAGAATATAACATATTAGATCTGGTATTAGATCTGGTAAGAGATAATACAAAGATTTTTTTTTTTTGTACCATCATCTTTGAAATGCAAAAGAAAGGCCATACTGTATTATTCCAGCCCGGGTGCAGTTTAGATTTTGGCCACTAGATGGCATCAGTGCAAAGGTTTAGACTGATCCAATGAACCATTGCATTTCTGTTCAAAATTTTGAAGCAAGACTGCCCAAATGTGCCTAATTGGTTTATTAATAACAAGTTCATAACGGTGCACTCTCTTCAAACAATAGCATGGTATTCTTTCACTGTAATAGCTACTGTAAATTGGACAGTGCCATTAGATTAGCAAGAATTCAAGCTTTCTGCCAATATCAGATATGTCTATGTTCTGGGAAATGTTCTTTTTACTTACAACCTCATGCTAATCACATTAGCCTACGTTAGCTCAACCGTCCCGTGGGGGACCCACCGATCTTGTAGAGGTTATGAAATGGAAGCAACAGAATCGGCTGAATGAATACGCCCCTGATCACACACAAACACAGTTCACTTTCATAGCAGCCACATACAAACAGCATGATAATTTTGCTCATTGTATAATTCCTTCTCGCATATACGGGCTTTCCTCATCTCACCTTTTCCCTTTGCTTGTGGACTTCAGTGCACCACACAACAGTTGTCTGGAACCAAGCCAAACCTTTATACCATAACCACTAACCGCTACACACAGCCTTTATCGTTGTCACCATTTTAGCTAACATCATAGTCAACATAGCTACTAGAACTAACGTGCTAGTAAACCTGCTAGAATCATGCAGTACAGTAAGCAGTTTAGCAGTTACACCAGCAGGCCCAGGTGACAATAAATTAATAACTTCCATGACTTGGAAGAGTGGATATTCTTAGCCAGCTAAATCAAATCAAAGTTTATTTGTCACGTGCACTGAATACAACATGCTCTAACCAATAGTGCAACAAAGGTGTTAGGTGAACAATATGTAAGTAGGCAATATACAGTATTGAGGCTATAAAAGTAGCGAGGCTACATACAGACAATGGTTAGTCAGGCTGATTGAGGTAGTATGTACATGTAGATATGGTTAAAGTGACTATGCATATATGATGAACAGAGAGTAGCAGTAGCGTAAAAGAGGGGTTGGCGGGTGGTGGACACAATGCAGATAGCCCGGTTAGCCAATGTGTGGGAGCACTGGCACTAGCTAACATAAATAGCATTCCTCTCTGTTTGAGCCGGGTGTGAGTAGGCTAAACTAGCTAGCTGCATTAGCTAGCTAAGTATGTGAAAGTTACTTTAAAAAGTAAAACGAAATAAGCCTATAGCTAGCTCTCGCTCTCTGCTGCTTCTCCTTAATTTTTTAAGATATGAACTTGTTCAAAACTGTTCAGCTATTGTCTTTCTCTCTCTGAGTCAACTACTCACCACATTTTATGCACTGCAGTGCTAGCTAGCTGCAGATTATGCGTTTCATTCTATGATCCTTTGATTTGGGTATCAGTTCATGCTGCAAGAGCTCTGATAGGTTGGAGGACGTCCTCCGGAAGTCGTCATAATTACTTTGTAAGTCTATGGAAGAGGGTGATAACCATGAGCCGTGGCACACGGACCTGAATGCACTTAAGCCTCCTTTCTGTGTGCACCAAAATGATTTTAAATGACTTAAATGGCCAGTTAGTCCTCTCAATCAAACGTTTGGAGAGAAAAAATGTCTTATGTTGCACCTAACCCACATTGTCCAGGAATATTCGTATCATGTTGCTGAATGTATGCAGAGTATTTTCCATTTTTTTTATCAACAAATGCATCAAAGTACAGTAAATGTAAAATGCACATAATATCAACAGCATACTGTTTGGATTCAGTCTTGTGTCAGATGAACTGTTGTGTCCTCACCTTTGGTTGAATCATTTCCCCAAACCGTTCCTTTTCAATTGCTGCCATGGTTATGTATATCCTATGCTTTTCATATTTTTTCTGTAAGAAACATTTCTATATAGGCCAATTTTGATGTCCCAATTTCATGACATATGAACTGATATACAAAACAACTATGGACATATCACAATACATTTTCTTTCAATTTAAGCTATCATAGAAAATGATCGCTACAAAATGGAATCCTCAATAAACGGAGCATTGAACAGTCAGCTCTGAGCATCTCTGCCTCAAATAAACAGAACCAATAGATTCTCTCTTTTTCTACTGTCCATCAGCAGCTCCGTCAGTCCAGGCATGGTTGTTATGTCATAATATCTGCAGATGGACCTGCAAACTGTATTGTTTGGAGATCGGGAAAAACACAATTAATCAAAGGGAAATAGGATAAGCTAGCTAACGTCATTAATAATAAAGTTAGCTATTTTGCTTAAAATTGACAATGGTCAAACTACTGTAGCTACATTATCAATATTGATAAAGTTGTAAAAAACTGATTTGTTGTTTGGTTGAAAAGGCCAGTGGTGAAATGTCACTATTCGGCAACAAAGTTTCCAAATTGTGTTTCTGACTTCGAGGGTCCTCCAAGTGAAACTTCCCAGTGGGAACTAGGAATTTCCGATAATCCAATAACTCAGATGCCACATGAATGCAGAATATCCCCCACCCCCCCCTGAAGGTTTTTGGTCTTAATTTAAGGTTAGGGTTAGGCATAACATAAGCAGTGTGGTTAAGGTTAGGTTTAAAATCAGATCAAGATTAATTGTAGAAATAGGGGGGGTTTAGCCATAATAATGACTTGCGACTGTGTTAACTAGTGACGACTGCCATCTGCTCCATGGCTTCCCATTGGTTCGCCTTGCCTCTTCCCTCTCTTGCCGAAGGCGACATGAAGGTCGGTTTCCATGGTGATAAATGGTGCCGTTGCTGCGGCAACAGGATTTTTTATGACATCTTGTAATGAGTAAGCCAGCAAGACATCACTTCAGCCCTCTCTCTCTTTGAGGGTGAGAGACAGAAAGATGGGTAGATAGATAGATATAAAGGAGAGGAGTGGCGTGAGAGAGAAAGGGGAGAGAGAGGAAAGAGAAACAGAGGGAGACAGGAGAGAGGTTTCATAGAGCTGTAGGAGTGGGAGAATGTAACACTGGACTATTAGGAATCTGTATTTATAGGCATGGAGAGGGAGTAGAAAGGGAGTGAGAGGTGATTGTGAGGACGGAACTGAGAGTCACTGTGTGAGAGGCATTTGTTAGTTGAGCCGAGGTGTGGGTGTTTGTGTTGTCAGTTGGACCAAGGCAGTTTCTCCTTCATGTTATGTTTAATAACTGAACACAAAATAGCTCCAGAAATAAAACTCCCAAATCTGTCCCCAACCTCACAGGGATTGGCTCTATCATTCCTTGGAGTGAGACGTGTAGTCTAGTCACCTCCCTCATCCATCCTATTCATTAATATACCAAGTCACTATTATCACTATTATTTTAGTCACAAGGTCTCAATCTCAAGTCGAGTCCAAAGTAGAATGGGTTGAGTATTGAGTCAAGTTGTGCATTCTAAGGACAAGTCAAGTCGAGTCACAAGTTTTTTCAAGTTAAGTCTCAAATCAAGTGAAAAAATCTTTCTCTATCAGACTTCCCTTTTCATTATTTTGTCTACACAACACATCTTGGTGTTGTAATAATGAATTTTAAAAACAAATTCCAAATGCAAGCTTCAGAAGTAAATAATACATTTCAAGCAAGTTGGACATACCAAAAGACCAGTAGACCTATGCTAGTAACTGTTGCCCCATTGCCGGTGAGCTTGCAAAGTAAACAGTTAATATTTCTGATTACCAAACTATTTTTGGAGCTGCATAGGCCTGTTTATTTATGGAAATCCTCTCCCTACAATTTGACTTGGGAACATCTCCGGTCACTAATCTGGACATGTGGCCCTGCCTTTGCAGCTGACTGGTCATTGGTCAACAGTCCACAACAGCACAACATTTCGACTCTGACACTGATTCATTTTTTAAACAAGAATTTGGTGTAATGCTGTAGGTCTATGTCAGTGACCAGGTCGAATAAGCAAAGGTATAAATATCACATTCAAATATGTATGAAAACGAATATTCTTCAGGTTGAATTTCAACCTCACGAAAACCTTCTCACTGCACTAGCTCACCCCCAGTTAACACAGCCACAAAGTCATAAACTCCGCCTATTTCTATAATTTATCATCTTAAAATCTGATTTTGAATCTAACCTTAACCACACCGCTAACCGTATGCTTAAATGTAAATTAAGACCATAAAGCATATTTATTTTTGTATTATTTTTTACCATAGGCCTTTAGCCAATTTGGACTTTGCGGCTGTGCTATCTAGTGGAAACCATCACCAGACCTTTGTTGAATGACAGTTCGCTGGTTCAATCAGAGGGTTGAGTGATCGTTTCACCAGCGAACCTGTTTTCTTGTGCTCCATAATGATTGACAAAACGTTACAAAACCTGGCCAGATAATTTCAAATCATCAATCTCAAATCGAAGTGTAATCCCGAGTCTTGAGGCTCCAAATCAAGTCATTTTATTTTCTATCAAGTGTGTGACTCGAGTCCATACCTCTAGTATGCACTGTAAATCAGTGCTTTTTGTTGTTGTTGATTTAGTGTAGTCTTAGTCCATATGTCAAAATGACGAAAACAGTGGGCCATTAGTCAACTTGCCATGCCTAAACTTGACGGTTCATGCAGTTGAAGTATTCTGATCATGGAATTCTGATCATAAAGTTCTGATCATGGAATTCTGATCATAAAGTTCTGATCATGGAATTCTGATCATAAAGTTCTGATCATGGAATTCTGATCATGGAATTCCGAACGCGTCATGCATCTACACCAGTGGCGGTCAGTGGCGTTTATGATGAGGGCGGACATTTCTTTTTTTCATGAGCAAGGCCTTATTTCTATTACAGAATGTTGGATGACTGTCATTCATATTCCATTCATCTAGTTCAAGGTCACATCGATAGGTTTAGGCTACTAGATTATACTCAAAATGTCCCTACACCCTTAGCCTCTGAATTAAAAATGTACAACGTAGGTGCACACAGGTAGAGAGAACATTTTGAAAATACACACAGTGACACATTCAATACCGCCTTGCACACTCTTGCCTGCATCTAGCTTATCTAGGGTATAATCATTAGTACAAAAAATGCAAACGAGTTTCTATTGGACAAATTCAGGTATTTTCAATCCCGTTTTGTTTGCTTCCATTTAAGAAACATTTTTTTCAACAAAATCGGCGGAATGAATACAACCCTGATCATAGCAGCCACGTTGTATTCATTCTAGCCTCTATGCACTCTCCTCCTCTCACCTTTTCCCTTCGTTTGTGGACTTCAATGAACACATCAGCTGCATGTGACCAGGCAATAAACCTTTCCAAGCCAAACCATGTCATAACCTCTACACACAGCCTACATCGTTGTCCCCATATCAGCTAAAATAAAGTTATTGTCAACATAGCTAATAGAACTAACGCGTTACTAAACCTGCTACAATCAGTAACATTACAGTGTATAGTCAGTAAGCAGTTAGACCGCCTGGCCCCGGTGGCAATTGTTTAATAAAACCAAAAGCTTACCTTGACTTGTAAGAGTTCCAATGTTGGATAGTCATAGCCAGCTAGCTAACATAGCATCCCTCAGTTTGAGCCAGGTGTTTGAGTAACTAAACTAGCGAGCTGCATTTGCTAACTAAGTAAGTGAAACTGAAAAAAATCACACTCTCTCTCGCTTGTCCTTCATTTTTTAAGAAATTAATTTGTTGAAAACGGTTCCAACTTTTGTCTTTCTCTCTCTTTGAGTCAACTACTCACAACATTTTATGCAATGTAGTGCTAGCTAGCTGTAGCTTATGCTTTCAGTACTAAATTCATTCTCTGATCCTTTGATTGGGTGGACAACATGTCAGTTCATGCTGCAAGAGCTCTGATAGGTTGGAAGACGTCCTCCGGAAGTTGACATAATTACTGTGTAAGTCTATGGAAGGGGTGAGAACAAAGAGCCTTCTAGGTTTTGCATTGATGTCAATGTACCAAGGTGAGGACGGAAACTAGCTGTCCTCCGGCTACACCATGGTGCTACCCTACAGAGTGCTGTTGAGGCTACTGTAGACCTTTATTGCAAAACAGTGTGTATTAATAAATTATTTGATGATGTGAATATATTTAGTCTAGTTTTTTAATATTTTACAATTCCTTATTTTAAGAAATTCACTGAGGAGGATGGTCCTCCCCTTCCTCATCTGAAGAGCCTCACCTTGATTAAATGTGTCTACCTTGTCTACAATGTGTCCGGATTCCCTTTTCTCGCGCCATATTCAATGCCAGTATGCATTCTACAAACGGTGGAATAGACAAAATATGATAACACAACAACTGATGGCAGTAGCTAACTAGTGTAGCTACCTAACCAGCTAACCTCTAGCTAACCAGCAAGCTAGCAAGCAAGCTAGCAAGCAACGCTAAAGGTTTTGCTTAACTCTATAGACAAACAAAACATTGGCTTGCTGGCTAGCATTTATGAGGCTAGCAAACACGTTCCTCACACGCTAGGAACATCTTTCTTCCGAAACATATTTCGTTACCAAAACACATATTTTCTGAAGACCTGTTGATGAGTGCTGATGACGTCATTTTCTCAGAGTGGTAGCCTTAAGGCTAGATTCAAGCCATTTTCTCAGAGTGGTAGCCTTAGGGCTAGATTCAAGCCATTTTCTCAGAGTGGTAGCCTTAGGGCTAGATTCAAGCCATTTTCTCAGAGTGGTAGCCTTAGGGCTAGATTCAAGCCATTTTCTCAGAGTGGTAGCCTTAAGGCTAGATTCAAGCCATTTTCTCAGAGTGGTAGCCTTAGGGCTAGATTCAAGCCATTTTCTCAGAGTGGTAGCCTTAGGGCGAGATTCAAGCCATTTTCTCGGAGGAAAATTTACGGGGGGAGACTTACGCTACAGAACCTTGTATATGAAATGCAGTGGGAAAAGTGGTAGGATTCCGCAGGACTACACATTCAAAGACAGCCTACTTTCCTATAGCCTACTCAAGGGAGTGAAAAACATCTATTCACTCTGTTATGCCCTCAGACATCATGGGGACTGCATGATGCATGCATCACGTAGCCTTGTCCCAGATCTATGAATAATCACATATTTCAGGGTCAAATCAATGCCAAAGGGAGAGCATAGTTTTCATCTATTGTGAACACTGTTACAGAGCCAATCTCTTTGTATTTTTCTAACGAGGATGTAAAGAAAATCAATATTAATGGACATTTAGAACATTTGACTACGTACTTTTTTCATAAAGATTTTTAAGCTAAATTGTGTATTACCTGATACGTTATTCTACTTTGAATACAATATGTATTTTGACAAGTTTCTAGCATTGATAAGACTACACACTCTAATATCTTAAAGTAAACAATTGTTGTTCCTGAATACACAGCTCACACGTGACCAGATCTATTGTGTATGTGTTATGTATCTGTTTCATGTTTTGCACTTGAATGATTGAATACACATCTAAAGCACAGCAGCACTCTTCATTCTCTCCAAGATAATGTTTTTATCATCAATTAAGCATGTTTCTAATCAATACCTGTTTGTAGGAGTGAGACTGACTGTCTATAACGCAAAACCCTGTTACCCTGTTGGACAGTATGAATGTTAGCCTGGTCCCAGATCTGATCTCTATGTGCTTTAAACAGCTCTCCTGACTATACATGATATGTAGTTGGTTCAAGCACAAACAGATCTGAGACCAGGCTATGAATGTGTCACTCTCTCTATAGCAACCGTCAGAGGTGATTGAGCTTTGAGAGTATCTGTTAATACATGTATTTGTATGAATAATATTGGTAGTGTCTATGCAAATAAAGAGAATAAAAAAATAAAGTTTCCATCTTGTCTTTTATTGCTTCTCTCTTGGCTTGGCATTAAGACACATTGCTCTCCCTCTCTCTCTTTCTCCATTGGTAGACTTCTCTCTCCCTCGGTAGGCTTCTCTCTCCCTCCCTCTCCCTCGCTCTTCAATGGTAGGCTTCTCTCCCCCTCCCTCTCCCTCTCTCTCTTTCTCCATTGGTAGACTTCTCTCTCCCTCGGTAGGCTTCTCTCTCCCTCCCTCTCCAATGGTAGGCTTCTCTCTCCATCGCTCTCCATTGGTAGGCTTCTCTCCCCCTCCCTCTCCCTCTTTCTCCATTGGTAGGCTTCTCTCCCCCTCCCTCTCCCTCTTTCTCCATTGGTAGGCTTCTCTCCCCCTCCCTCTCCCTCTTTCTCCATTGGTAGGCTTCTCTCCCCCTCCCTCACTCTCTTTCTCCATTGGTAGGCTTCTCTCTCCCTCCCTCTCCCTCGCTCTTCAATGGTAGGCTTCTCTCTCCCTCCCTCACTCTCTTTCTCCATTGGTAGGCTTCTCTCTCCCTCCCTCTCCCTCGCTCTCTTTCTCCATTGGTAGGCTTCTCTCTCCCTCCCTCTCTCTCTCTTTCTCCATTGGTAGGCTTCTCTCTCCCTCCCTCTCTCTCTCTTTCTCCAATGGTAGGCTTCTCTCTCCCTCTCTCTCTCTTTCTCCATTGGTAGGCTTCTCTCCCACTCACTCTCCCTCGCTCTCTTTCTCCATTGGTAGGCTTCTCTCTCCCTCTCCCTCTCCATTGGTAGGCTTCTCTCTCCCTCCCTCCCTCTCCCTCGCTCTCTTTCTCCATTGGTAGGCTTCTCTCTCCCTCTCCATTGGTAGGCTTCTCTCTCCCTCTCCCTCGCTCTCTTTCTCCATTGGTAGACTTCTCTCTCCCTCCCTCTCCCTCGCTCTCTTTCTCCATTGGTAGGCTTCTCTCTCCCTCCCTCTCTCTTTCTAAATCAGTAGGCTTCTCTCTCCCTCCCTCTCTCTCTAAATCAGTAGGCTTCTCTCTCCCTCCCTCTCCCTCTCTCTAAATCAGTAGGCTTCTCACTCCCTCCCTCTCCCTCGCTCTCTTTCTCCATTGGTAGGCTTCTCTCTCCCTCCCTCTCTCTCTAAATCAGTAGGCTTCTCTCTCCCTCCCTCTCCCTCTCTCTAAATCAGTAGGCTTCTCTCTCCCTCCCTCTCCCTCTCTCTAAATCAGTAGGCTTCTCTCTCCCTCCCTCTCTCTCTCTCTAAATCAGTAGGCTTCTCTCTCCCTCCCTCTCTCTCTTTCTAAATCAGTAGGCTTCTCTCTCTCACAAGGTGGAAATGCTGATTACAATCCCCTCCCCAATATTAACACTGATTCACAGACTCACACAATACTCAAGACACTTAAGTTAGTAAGTTAGTTAGTTACACTGGAAGTGGTGATGCTTAGCTGTTTTTCTAATTTACAGAGGGAAGTTTCTTAACAGTTTGACTGATGAGGGAGGATAGAAAATAGTTTCTTAACAGTTTGACTGATGAGGGAGGATAGAAAATAGTGGTCGGGTGACAGGTTGAGCTCAGAGTCAAAGACGGACACAGATAACATAGAGCACAGTACCTCTCTCCTTTAGTCACACACACACACACACCACACACACCACACACACACACACACACACACACACACACACACACACACACACACACACACACACACACACACACACACACACACACACACACACACACACACACACACACACACACACACACACACAGACACGCGGTCAGATAAGTGTTTGCCAGCTTGGGATCAGTAATACTCATTCAGCACCATCAACAGGGTATGTTGGGTTACTACAGACTGGGTCAGCAGCACTGAACCGCCCCACAGAATCCATTACACAGGGAGGAGAGGGACACACACAGACAAGAGAGGAGAAAGGGAGAGGCACAGTGGAGGTGGGATGGGGAGGGGGCAAATATCGCAGCTGCATTCGACATCACAACACAATCACAGGACGAGGCAGGAAAGGACAGCACTGAGGCACAGAGCCTCAGAGCCCTTGAGAGAGAGAGAGAGGTAGAGGAAAACAGAGAGAATGTCAGCCTGTATTGATTGTGTATTTGAGCTCTTGTCCCATCTTTTCTTTGGTCCATTGGTCCAGGGCTGTTCGGTGTGTGTGTTTGATCGGCTTCAGAGTGGCCTTCCTGTGCATTTATGGCTGGGCCAAGGCAGGGTGTGTGTATGTATCTATGTGTGTTTGTGTGAGTGTGTGTCTGGGGCATAGGGTTCTGAGTGGGAAACGAGGGGGTGGATTCTGTGGGGCTCAGATGGTCAGATGACACTCTCAAACAGCAAAGTGTTTTTGGTCTGGCCATTAGGGGGCAGCAGTTTGGCCTCAGACTCAGGAGCCAAGTACTCCATGTGATGTCGACCCCACACCGGAGTGGTCAGGTGCTGCCAACGCTACAGAGGGGGAAGACAGGGAGGGAGAGAGACAGAGTGAGAGAGAAAGAGAAGGGTAAATATCACTGAATGAAATGAGTCTAGCACGGAGACAGTGATAGTGTGAAAGCCTACCAAGAGTCACAGAGACATTTTAACAGGGTAGGAGCTAACATGGGAAACAGTTTCAACTCAGCAGTCTGATTGATGATGTGACACATTCACCACCATGAGCCAGACAGTGATATTCATTGTAGCATGTTACAGTTTAGTCAGCTCAGTCAGACACACACAGAGGCAACGCAGGCAGGGGGTACGTCACCAGGGAAACACAGTTCCTACTCAGACACACACACAGAGGCAACGCAGGCAGGGGGTACGTCACCAGGGAAACACAGTTCCTACTCAGACATACACAGAGGCAACGCAGGCAGGGGGTACGTCACCAGGGAAACACAGTTCCTACTCAGACACACACAGAGGCAACGCAGGCAGGGGGTACGTCACCAGGGAAACACAGTTCCTACTCAGACACACACACAGAGGCAACGCAGGCAGGGGGTACGTCACCAGGGAAACACAGTTCCTACTCAGACACACACAGAGGCAACGCAGGCAGGGGGTACGTCACCAGGGAAACACAGTTCCTACTCAGACACACAAACAGTATGCTCACCCCTCAGCATAGACGCGTGAGGCCAGTTTCTCTCACACACACACACACACACACACACACACACACACACACACACACACACACACACACACACACACACACACACACACACACACCTCTGTGAAGGATCCTTTGCAGCGCAGTAGTTTGTAGAGGACAGTGATGGGGATGCAGAGCATTGAGGAGAGGGCCAGACACCAGCCCAGCGCCTCCCCCCACAAGGGGTAGGTATACACTGAGTTATAGGTCAGGGGCTTGTAGTTCACCACGTGGAACAGGAACACTCCCTACACACACACACACACACACACACACACCACACACACACTAGTTAACAACACAGGCAATTTAAAAAGATTTAATCCCAAAGCCATAATTACATTGATCAGTGAAGCACAGCACAAATGCTCTGGTATTCCAAATACCCTGAACTATGCTAAATCTACATGACTGTAGGCCACAGTTTCCTAGCTCTGGACGTGTGTGCTTAAACAGCCAAACTCACCACACAAACAAGGGGCGTGATGTAGGACCAGCACCACTTCATGTAGGGCATCGGCCGGTAGCCAATCATACGAGCCACATCATCCATGAAACGATCTGCACCTGAGAGAGAAAGAGACCACTGTGACTGACCCAAACTTAAGGAAAGCTTTGACTATGTACAGACTTGCAATTGAGAAAAGTCACTGTAGGCAGACCTGGCTCTCAAGAGAAACCAGGCTATGTGCTCACTGCCCACAAAATGAGGTGGAAACTGAGCAGCTGTTCCTTTTATTTATTTATTTATTTTACCTTTATTTAACCAGGCAAGTCAGTTAAGAACACATTCTTATTTTCAATGACGGCCTGGGAACAGTGGGTTAACTGCCTGTTCAGGGGCAGAACGACAGATTTGTACCTTGTCAGCTCGGGGGTTTGAACTCGCAACCTTCCGGTTACTAGTCCAACGCTCTAACCACTAGGCTACCCTGCCGCCCTAACCTCCTGCCAAATGTATGACCATATTAGAGACACATATTTCCCTCAGATTACACAGATCCACAAAGAATTCGAAAACAAACCCAATTTTGATAAACTCCCATATCTACTGCGTGAAATTCCACAGTGTGCCATCACAGCAGCAAAATGTGTGACCTGTTGCCACAAGACAAGGTCAACCAGTGAAGAACAAACACCATTGTAAATACAACCCATATTTATGTTTATTTATTTTCCCTTTTGTACTTTAACCATTTGTACAATGTTACAACACTGTATATAGACATAATATGACATTTGTCTTTATTCTTTTGGAACTTGTGTGAGTGTAATGTTTACTGTAATTTTTTTATTGTTGTTCATGTGTATTTGTTTTTATCTACTTCACTTGCTTTGGAAATGTTAACATATGTTTCCCATGACAATAAAGCCCTGGAGTTGAATTGAGAGACAGGGGCAGAGACAGAGAGACACGGGAATAGAGAGAGAGAGAGAGAGAGAGAGAGAGAGAGAGAGAGAGAGAGAGAGAGAGAGACAGAGAGACAGAGAGAGAGAGAGAGACAGAGAGAGAGAGAGAGAGAGCGAGAGCGAGAGAGCGAGAGACAGAGAGAGAGAGAGAGACAGAGAGAGAGAGAGCGAGAGCGAGAGAGCGAGAGAGCGAGAGACAGAGAGACAGAGAGAGAGAGAGAGACAGAGAGAGACAGCGAGAGAGAGAGACAGAGAGAGAGAGAGATAGAGAGAGAGAGACAGACAGAGATAGACAGAGAGAGAGAGACAGACAGAGAGAGACAGAGAGAGAGACAGAGACAGAGAGAGACAGAGAGAGAGAGACAGACAGAGAGAGACAGAGAGAGAGACAGAGAGACAGAGAGAGACGGAGAGACAGAGAGAGAGAGAGAGACAGAGAGAGAGACAGAGAGAGAGAGAGAGAGAGAGAGAGAGAGACAGAGAGACAGAGAGAGAGAGAGACAGAGAGAGAGAGACAGAGAGACAGAGAGAGAGAGAGAGAGACAGAGAGAGAGAGACAGACAGAGAGAGACAGAGAGAGAGACAGAGACAGAGAGAGACAGACAGAGAGAGACAGAGAGAGAGACAGAGTGACAGAGAGAGAGAGAGAGAGAGACAGAGAGAGAGACAGAGAGAGAGAGAGAGAGAGAGAGACAGAGAGAGAGACAGAGAGAGAGAGAGACGGAGAGAGAGAGAGAGAGACAGAGAGACAGAGAGAGAGAGAGAGACAGAGAGAGACAGAGAGAGAGAGAGACAGAGAGAGACAGAGAGAGAGACAGAGAGAGAGACAGAGAGAGAGACAGAGAGAGAGACAGAGACAGAGAGAGAGAGAGAGCGAGAGAGAAATAAGGAAGGAAGGAAGAGAGATAGAAGTGGCCAATCATGAAGGGAGAGATAACATGGTTGTGAGTAGGTCTCAGAGTTGATGAGGTGCCAAATTGTTTTCTGCATGTCACTTCCCTGCCAAACAGTCTGTGTGTTCTGTGTCACCGCATGATGTCTGACAAGACATGGACAAGATAACTGACGCAGACACAAACAGGCTAGACTTCCCAGATCTCACTGACAATATATTCTCAACACTGGGCTTTTGTTGGCTTTAGAGCCCATGACACATATTTCATTTCCTCTACTGTGTCTCTCTGTATAAGATTTGTGTGGTAGCCAAGACAGACAGACACACACACTCATAAATCACGCAAAAATGTACAGTACATCCATCTCTCTCACCACAATTCCCATGTCTCCAATAATCGATGCAATCCCAGTAGCAACCCAGAGATGGCACTCGTACAACAAACACACACACACACGCACACACACACCTTACCATAGACCCAGGCCACCACCACACACTCCCAGAAGGCCTGCCAGAGCAGTGTGATCCCACTGGCAGAATAGTAGTCAAACAGCTGGAACACATACATCCCTCCCTGAGAGAGACAGAGAGAGGAGGGAGAGAGAGAGAGGAGGGGGAGAGAGAGGGAGGAGGGGGAGAGAGAGAGGAGTGGGAGAGAGAGGGAGAATGTGGGGGTAGAGATAGACAGAGAGAGGAGTGAGAGAGAGAGAGGAGGGGGGGAGAGAGAGAGGAGGGGGAGAGAGAGACAGAGAGAGGAGGGAGAGAGAGAGAGGAGGGGGAGAGAGAGGGAGGAGGGAGAGAGAGAGAGGAGGGGGAGAGAGAGGGAGAATGTGGGGGTAGAGAGAGACAGAGAGAGGAGTGAGAGAGAGAGGGAGGAGGGGGAGAGAGAGAGAGAGAGGAGGGGGAGAGAGAGACAGAGAGAGGAGGGAGAGAGAGAGAGAGAGGAGGGGGAGAGAGAGAGGGATAATGTGGGGGTAGAGAGAGACAGAGAGAGGAGGGAGAGAGAGAGGAGGGGGAGAGAGAGAGAGAGAGGAGGGGGAGAGAGACAGAGAGGAGGGAGAGAGAGAGGAGGGGGAGAGAGAGAGGGAGAATGTGGGGGTAGAGAGAGAGACAGAGAGAGGAGGGAGAGAGAGAGAGAGGAGGGGGAGAGAGAGACAGAGAGGACGGGAAAGAGAGAGTACAGAGAAAGAGAGCGAGAGGAGAGAAAGAGAACAGAGAGAGAGACAGAGGGGAGGGGGGAGAGAGCGAGAGAGAAAGAGAGAGATAGAGAGAGATAGAGGGGAAGGGAGAGAGAGAACAGTGGGGTGAAAAGACAGAAAAGGAAATGAGAAAGAATGTGAGTTCATGTTGTCTTGTAACAGTGATGTAATATGAACTACTAAATAAGTCCCTCCTGACCTCTTTTCCTCCCTCTTCTCTTCATTTATCCATTCCCTCCCTTCCCCTCTCCTGACCCTCTTACCTCTGTTACCATGGAGAGGTCGATGAAAAAGCAGGTGATGCAGCATATCGCCACGACAACCTCACGACGCAGCGAGCCCGCCATAGATTTGGGCGGTAGCATGTCCATGACCCCCGTGACAAAGCCCTCCACCCCAACAAACTGAGAAAGAGAGATTACTCTGATATTCTGCTACCATACTTTGATATGCTGTCATGTCATAATCATGATTAGAATATATCGGATAATATTTTATTTTCTGATACTCTAATAACAGTTACTTCTATAGCAGCACTGTTTGTGTCCTTGAATGGTCAATGGGGGGAGAGATAGAGAGAGGAGAGATGGAGAAAGAGAGGAGAGGGAGAGAGATAGAGAGAGGAGCAGTGTATGAACAGAGAGGAGAGAGAGATAGAGAGAGGAGCAGTGTATGAACAGAGAGGTGAGTTAGAGAGAGAGAGATAGAGAGAGGAGCAGTGTATGAACAGAGAGTGGACAGATGCTCTCTGTGAGGCAGACAGAGGCTCATTGACTGCCTCTGTGCTTGTGGAACAATGGCTGCAGGCCCTGGGACTAACAAAGATGGACTACTTTGATATACAACTCGACAAGTTCAAATGTCCCCACTGTGAGTGGTAAGTGGTTAAGTGTGTGAACGCACAGTATGTGTCATAGAACTACAGACATTAACTGTCAGAATCCCTCTCTGTGTGTGTGTGTGTGTGTGTGTGTGTGTGTGTGTGTGTGTTGTCCAATACCTGGCTATCCAGGCCCAGTACCAACAGCATGAAGAAGAAGAGCGCTGCCCAGACTGGAGCCATAGGCATCAGAGTAACAGCCTTGGGATAGGCTATGAAGGCCAGGCCTGGACCTGGAGAGAGACAGAAAGGCAGAGTTAGTCAGCACTTTCACAACACCAGATGGGGAACAGTGGATAGACGGGAGGGAAGATGTTTTATCAGGGCACAAGCTGAAAGGGATAAGGAAGGGGTCAGGGTGAGTGCAATGAGGTCAAGGTGAGGATGAAGATATAGGGATGACTCACGGTGGGGCATTAACACCAGTCAAATGCTGGTAGATTT